>NC_091435.1:68886820-69091706 GCF_964237555.1 Oryctolagus cuniculus | reverse complement strand
GAAGATGGACCAAGGCTTTGGCCCCTGTACCCATGTGGGAGACTCAGCTGAAGCTCCTGGGTCCTGGCTTCGGCTGGGCCCAGCCCTGGCAGAGCAGCCATTTCAGGAGTGAACCAGCAGATGGAAGAACTCTTTCTCTATTTCCCCCTCTCTCTAACTCTGCCTTTCAAATAAATATTTTTTTTAAAAAAGTCCATTATAAGAAACAAACATAAAAATAAATAAATGGACTCTAGAGTGTCTTTAGGACATGAAACACTTTTTTTAAAAAAAGATTTATTTATTTATTTGAAAGTCAGAGTTACACAAAGAAGGAGAGTCAGAGAGAGAGAGAGAGAGAGGTCTTCCATCCACTGGTTCACTCCCCAGTTGGCCACAACAGCCAGAGCTGTGCTGATCCCAATCCAAAGCCAGGAGCCAGGAACTTCTTCCTGGTCTCCCACTTGGGCGCAGGAGTCCAAGCACTTGGGCCATCTTCTACTGCTTTCCCAGGCCACAGCAGAGAGCTGGATCAGAAGTAGCACAGTCAGAACCCAAACCAGTGCCCATATGGGATGCCGGCACTGCAGGCAGCAGCTTTACCCGCTATGACACAGCGCCGGCCCCCAAAATAAGTAATTTTTTTCAAGAGTGGTTTAAGGCTATGAGTCAACCTGTTCCTTTGAAAGAACCATCTTCCAGCCTTTGAGCAAGTGTTGCAGATATGACGGAAGGGGATGTGATGTGACCAGTTCCTTGAGTTTCCTGGGAGACCCCCGTCCATGTGCTATAGCTCTCTGCTTGGCTCAGGAGTGATGCCTCACCACATAGTGGGCCTCTGCTGGTCTAGCTACACAGTGGCAGAAGCAGGGAAAAGATAGGGTTCCCTGATGGTGCACCTGCAAGGCGGAAGAGCTAGTGGAGGAAAAGGGGCTGGCTGGAGAACACTTCAGTTCTGACAGTTTGCCGAGGAGCCCTAGAGCCACTGCCGTCCCTTGCTGGTTTGTGCAACTGCACAGTGGGGACAGAGATACCTGAGCTCTTCCCATTCCATCCTGCTCTGAGACTCTGAGTCTGGCTGTTTCTGAGGGCAGCCCTGCAGTCCCCAGCTCCCCATGGGCACCTTAGAATGAGCCTTCACAGCACATTCCAATCCCTAGGACTTCTTATAAAAGGCACGGGGTAGTCCCCCAAATTACGCCTTCTGCTTCTCAGGTTTCCTAAAGGTGTTTCCCGGGGGTTCAGAGGCAAATCTACGAAATGATGCTGGATAGCACAGCAGTGACCTGGAGAGCAGAGTCTGCCCTGTTGCATGGAGGAAGTGCATCTCTAAGGAAGCAATGAGAGTCAAGTTGAAGTGCGATATCAGGAAAAAGTGGCCTGTCAGAAAGTCGACAGAAAATTTAGCCCTAATGCCCAAAGCCAAAATAAATCCTGGAAGTGTTTTTTTTTTTTTAATAGTGAGAAGTTGAATATTTATGTAGCTATGATTTTTGAAATGAAGAACAAATGCAGAAAGATAAGGCTGATAAGGAAACAAAAGAAATAAAAATCGAAGTCATGAGTTAATAGGTACCTTATACACAATTCTGGTTTTGAAAAACAACATGGAATTCTTAAAATCCTTTCAATATCTGCAAATTCCTATGAAAGTTTCAGCAGATATAATTGCTTTATTTTTCCTTTAGTATTTTTATTATTAGAGTGCATTCTCTCTAAGTTTGAATTTTTAAAATGCAAATGTGTCTTCACAGGCAGTTTACTGTAGGTGTGTGGCGAGTCATTTCTCCAGATGTGAGTCGCATATCTTCCTAATTTTCTATTTGGCATAAACAGTTTTAGTCTAAAGACATCATCATTCACAGGAGGAAACGTGTAAATGCCCTCTCATAAGCACACGAGGCTGCTCAACAAATAAAATCTGTTGTAGAATTAAAATTGAATTTCAGCTCTGAGGATGGAGCCCTCAGGAGCTGGCCAGCTTCCATTCTGAAGTGGGCTTTTGTAGGCGTTTTCTGAACTCCTGGAATAAAGAAGGTTGATTTGTGATGGAATGTCTGGAGCCACAGTCATATATTACAATATGTTGTAAATCCAGAGGGTACAATATAGATTTCACAGGGGGCCCTGGGGTTAATTGAAATTCCATCTGCTTCTTCAGTGTGCCAGACTTAGGTTCCTGGGGTATTAGCTCAGGAGAAGATAGGAAATTTGCAATTTTGTATTTTTAGGCTCCAGTATACATTTGCCTAAATCTGCTCCTCTGGACTTGTACCACCTACTTTCCAATATAGAAAAAAGTTTAAAAGACAGCCTTTATTTTCCCCACAGCTGCCCCCGAGGCCACCCCCTTCCTTGCAGTGCATGCCGGGTAATGCCGTGTATTCTTAGACTCCCAATGGCCCCCATTACTGTCAATTAGTTACGGAATGCTACAGGGATTCACGCCTGACAGCTCGGGTAAAGGCAGGAGAAATGGGCTCAGTAGGGAGCGAGGGGCCTGATTCTTTTTTGTCCACAAGAAATACCTTTCTCAGCAAGGCTTTTAATGGCCTTCCCTTCTTTCTCTCCTTCTGCCCCGTCCCCCCCCCCCCACCCCCCCTCCATGATCCCAGCACAACACCATATCCACACACGCTCATATATTCATATATCGACGTGTTGGCATGGGTCTTGTAGGAGACTGTGAAACTCTCAGCGTGGCGAGGCTCTGAACCGTCCCTGGAAACTCTGGAGAAAACAGCTTTAAAATCCCAACGCACTTCTTTGCCCTCCTCTGACTCCCAACTTCCTCCCTTGTGAAGGTTTCTTATTCCTACGCGCCTCTGAGGCCTCCGGTTTATGAGCGTGTTTTCCTATTGCAGCTCTACTCCCGCAGAAGAAACTGGCCGCAGAGCAGGCTGAGCAGCCCACCGCGCATGTGCAGGCCGCTGGCTCGGCCATCCGCTTCCTCTCCCGGGTCGTCCTGGATTTCCGCTTCAGCTCTTGCTGGTCTCCCCTCCATTTTCCAACATTTCCCTCCTTTCCTTCCTTCTGTCCGTGCCTGCATCGTTCTACGTACTCTGGGGACTCGGGGCCAGGGGTTTGGTTTTATTTACCTTGCTTCTTTCTCTTTCCCCTTCCTGAGCCACCCAGACCTCCCCGGCCTTTGCACTTGCTATCTCCATTGCCTGGAATACCTGTCCTAGGCATTTGAATGACTGCCTCCCTCTCATCGTTTATAGCTGAGCTCCAATGCCAAAGCCCAGTCCCCCGTTGACTTCGCGCGCTAGAGGGGTCACAGCTCATGCCCGGTTGCTCTTTTCCCTTACTCTATCTTGTTCCCGTCCTGGTCTGACTCACTGTCTGAAACAATATTCTTTATCTATATTCATAAGCTTATTGACTACCTCCTCATCATCTTGATGAGTCTTCATGAGGCCGAAAAGCATCGTTCACCAAGGTATTTGAACTTCATAGAATGGTAATGGGCATAAGTAGAGCTCAATATTTGCTGAAGGTAAATGAAGGAATTTTTAAAAATGCAGTGCCGTTGGTTGCTATCAGACTGAGGGAGGACCCTGCACTGCATCAGAATGGTTTGCCTGTAGCTGGTTTGCTGTCCTTATTCTTTTGTGTGAGTGCCAGGCTTTTCTCATGATTCAAAACAAAGATACACTTAGGAAAACTCTCATAGGAAATAATGATGCTAATATAAATTAATATTTGGTAATGCTTGGGGCCAGTAGTGTGGTGCAGTGGGTTAGGTCACTGCCTGCAGAGCCAGGATCTCATATGGGTGCCAGTTTGAGCCCCGGCTCCTCCACTTCCAATCCAGTTCCTTGCTAATGTGCCTTTGGAAAGAGCAGAAAGATGGCCTCTTTGGGTCCCTGCCACCCATGTGGTAGACCTAGAAGAAGCTCCTGGCTCCTGGCTTTGCCCTGGCCCATTCTGGTCCATCCTGGGCTGTTGCGGCAATCTCCTTCTCTGTCTCTGTAACTCTGCCTTTCAAGTAAATAAACTAAATAAATTTCAAAAAAACAAACACTGCTTAAGTGATTCCATTTTCCCAGATGGATTGAGAAAGATGACAGAGTAATAGTAGGACATGCCACACTAGAGAAAAATACCATGAGGCAATCTGTGACGGCCTTCTATGTATTTCCAGTTCCTTCCCCTCCTGGAGCCTGGCCTGGTACAGGGTGTTGAGAGGGGTCACCCAAGGGCAGCAGCAGGGAGCTGCTCCCATCCCATCCCATTAAGACCACCGTGGGAAGGCAGAGGGGAGACCCACGAAGCGGGCAGTGTGGTGGAGACAAAGGAGGACCGGCAGACAGAGAGCGAATCTTGGAGGGATTTCCTGAGCCCAAGGGTAAGACTGTAGGCATGAATCTGCCAGCTCCTGCAGGCTGGGGCATTACTGGGACCAGTGGCAGGTGGGGCTGGGGACACTGCTCAGAGCAGGACTCCAGGGTGCAAACTGTAGCCACTTGATGTTGTTGACCTGTCAGCACCTACATGCTCTGCCCTCCTGGAAGAATTAATAGCATTAAAAAAGGGAGAGTTTGGCCCCCTTCTCTTCTTTGCCTTCTACCATCTGATGATTTTTGCCACTTGAGCATGGAAGGAGAAGGCCCTGGCCAGGTGCTGGACTTCCCAGCCTCCGGAACGGTGAGCTGATGGATTTCCGTTCGTTATAAATTACTCCATCTGTGATAGCTACTTATAGCAGCGCAAATGGACTAAGACGTGGAGCAGCCAATAAACAAGATTTTATTTGGAAAGCAGTATAACATGTGCACATCTGCATGGTTAATCCTGCACCAGGTGTTCGCTGTCATAGATACACAGGCTTGGGACTCTACTTTTTTTTTTTTTAAGACTTATTTATTTGAAAGGCAGAGTTAGAAAGAGAGGGGAGACAGAGAGGGATCTTCCTTCCTTTGGTTCACTCCCCGTATGGCTGCAACAGCCAGGGCTGGGCCAGACTGAAGCCAGGAACCTGGAGCTCCATCCAGTTCTCCCCACATAGGTGTCAGGGGCCTAAGTACTTAGGGCATCTTCCACTGTTTTTCCAGGCACATTAGCAGGGAGTCGAATAGGAAATGGAGCAGCTGGGGCTCTCGGGTGCTCATACGGGATGCTGCTTAACCTGCTGTGCCAAAATATAGGCCCCTTGGGACTCAATTTAAAGAGAAAATTTTGTATTTATAAATACATAGAAACTCAAAGAAGAACAGGTAGCATCTATTAAATCCATGCTGGGTGCCACTTGGGATCCAGAGTCAAAAAGAACAAACAATCTACGTAGGAAGATAACAAGAAAAATTAAGCAGTAATTAAACATATCAACTTAATTTATGTAATTTCATAAATTGCCAGGAATTTATGAGAGTTAAAGAAAGTTTATGGGAAGAAGAGATTAACTTAGATTGAGATGGTCAAGGAAGGTTTTCTGAAAGGTAGGACTTGACTTGGAATTTGAGGGATGGTAAAGCTGAGCAAGATGGGAATAGGAGCGATGAATACATCAGGTGAGCAGAAGGGGTGAACAACTGTGTGGAGAAGAGAGCGTGTAGTGTTTGGGAGGGGCAGCCGTTTGACCTACTGATTAAGGTGCTGCTGGGAACATCATAGCTCGTATTCAAGAGCCTGATTCGAGTCCTGTCTCTGCTGTCATTCCAGCTGCCTGCCAATGTGTGCCCTAGGAAGCAGCAGGTGATGGTTCAGGTACTGGGGTCCCTCCCTCCCTCTGTACGGGAGACTGTTGTAAATTCTGAGCTCCTAGTTTTGACCTATCCCAGCCCCAATTGTCACAGGCATTTGGGGAGTGGAACAGCAGATGGAAGCTCTCTATTGCTGTCTCTCTGCCTCTCAAAAAAATAAATGATTTTTTTTTAAATGTGCTTGGGAGCTTATGACCAGAAGTTCTGCCGGAGTGATTTATTTGTTTAAGGCAAATATGATAGAGGGAGAAATAGTGGGAATGATAAAGCTGAGGTTAGGTTAAGGAAAATCTTGAATGTTAGCCTAAGAAGTGGGCATTTAGCTTAACTGTTCAGATGTTCTTGTCCTAGATTGGAGTACATAGGTTTGATGTCAGGTTCTGGCTCCTTGCCTCAGTTTTCTACTAATGTAGACACTGGGAAGCAGTGGTGATGGTTCAAGAAACTGAGTTCCTGCCACCCATGTGGGACATTTGGATTGAGTTCTTGGCTTCCAGCTTTGGCCCTGTCCCAGACACAGCCACTGTGTGCAATTGGGGAGTGAACCAATGGGAGCTCTGTCTTGCTGCCTCTCAAATAAAAAAAAAAAAGTATTAGCCTGAGTAATACTTGATTCTTTAAATAATGGTAAACTATTGAATGTTTTGAATAGAAGAGTGCATTTTAACAAAGGTATTTCAATAGTCTGTGTGTGGGGGATAAGGGCCAGAATCAGGATAGTGGCAGAGGGAGTCTAATAGATAGTACAGAGAGTAGATCTAAAGAAATTGTAGACTGTCATGACTGATGCATATTGTAATTAGTGAATGGGCCGAGACCTTGAAGCTTGAAGTAAGCAGAATAAGAGAAACAATTTTAGAGATGGCTTAAATTTTAAGTAACCATAGAATAGACACATGGAAAAATCCAGTAGACAGCTGAGGAGTGGGGTCTTGCTTACTTACAGGTGGTTCTAACTGAAGCCATGGGAGGAAAGACCCTCTCTAAAGAAAAGCATGCAAAGACTGAATCTTGCATAACACTTACTATGTGAGCCCTGGATGAGACAGAGCAGAAGAACAGAGGTACACACGATATCAAAGAAGCAGAGGGAAGAGGGGGTGTCAGGGCTGAGCAGCACCCCCCACCCCGGATGAAAGGCCGCAGAGAAAGCATGCAGATGAGATCAGAGACAGGTTCCTTAACGCTGTGAGTGCCTTTTCCAGTGTGGACAGTACAGAGTGCAAGGGTGGAAACCAGATGACAAGAGAGAGGAACAATCACCCCTAACAAAGCTAGGGTGTTACAAAAGGAAAAATGGATGGAAATTGGAAACAAAGTGATGGAAAGGAGGATTTGGGACTGACCAGAGTATTAGGAAATTGTCAGAAGGGGAAGAAAAATAATTTCTAAACACCAAGGTCAGTACACACATAGAGCTAAGGAGAATTGACAGTGGGCATGATTCAGGGGCGTGGAACCAACGTAGCAGACTGGGGAATGAGTTGGGCAGCAGAATGCCAACTGCTGATGAAGGCAGCTCCAGAAGGCTGTCAGAGTTCACATGGGGTTAATAGAGCTACATTTGAAGAGTGAAGACACACAGCATTTCAACAGGAGGAGGATGATTAAGAATGGTCACCAAGGGGCGGGTGTTGGGAACAGTGGTTAAGACACAAGTTAAAACACCTGTTTTCCACATCAGCGAGCCCAGGTTTAATTCTCAGCTATGTCTCCTGGCTCTGTTTTCCTGCTAATACGGACCACGGGAGGCAGTGGTGATGGCTCAAGTAAGTGGGTTCTTGTCACCCATGTGGAAGACCTGAGTTGAGTTCTCAGCTCCTGGCTTCATCCTGCCCTAGCCCTGGCCATTGTCAGGGTTTGGATAGTGAACCAGCAGATGGGAATGCTCTCTCAGTCTCCTATTCCTCCCCCCAATTTTTTTCTAAGATGATGACAAAGAGCAGTTGAGAGAGTATTGTAGTCCTGAGTACTGTAATCCAAAAAGCACTTGTGTACCAACCAAAGAACAGTAAGTTACTGAACACCACATCGGCATTAGGCTTGAACATGCTGGGTACAGAGAGTAAGTAGAAGGCAGTGTTCCTGGCCTTGAGGAGTTTCAGTGGAGTTACAGAGAAGAGCTAAGCACCCCCGAACCCCACAAGAGCAGCCACTTTGTACAGCAGAGATAGGACTCTAGAGGCTGCGAGTAGCCGGCTGGAGCAGGGCTGGTGGACAAGTTGGCAGCAATGCAGAATGGGAGGCATCCTCATTCCTCCCCTCTTTCTTTTCTTTTCTTTTTTTTTCTTTCTTTTTTTTTTTTTTTTTTTGACAGGCAAAGTTAGGCAGTGAGAGAGAGAGAGATGGAAAGAAAGGTCTTCCCTCCGTTGGTTCAGCCCCCCAAATGGCTGCTACGGCCGGCACACTGCGCTGATCCGAAGCCAGGAGCCAGGTGCTTCTCCTGGTCTCCTAGGAGAAGGGTGCAGGGCCCAAGGCCCTGGGCATTGCTCCACTGCTGTCCTGGGCCACAGCAGAGAGCTGGACTGGAAGAGGAGCAACCAGGACAGAACTGGTGCCCCAACTGGGACTAGAACCCAGAGTGCCGGCGCTGCCCTCTTTCCATCTTGCCCAACCCTTACAGCCAAACTCCACAGCTGCACTCTCAAGAGATTGGAAATGGAGCTAAGGAAAAGGTAACTTTTGTCGCCTGTGTGAGAGAGAGAGCTGTATGTGAAAGCTGTATCATCTTCCTGCTCAGAGACTGTAGGAGAGCAACCATCTTCCTTCCACACATGGTGGGAGGCACTTTGCTCCCCGGAGTAAGTTGAATTAGGACAAGCAAACAAGACGTGAGAGAGGTAAGGAGAAGCGCACAGTCTTGAAGAGAAGGCGACCCTCCGGAGCCACCCTGTGGCTCACTGAGCAAGGTCACCCTTGGGGGCACTCCCCCAGCTGTGGGGAGTCTGGTTCTGGATTACTCCTGCACTCCTGTTCCCGATCCGGGGCTTGCGCCTGGTTGATGATGCTCACCCAGATCACTGAAGCCCACAGAGGAATTCCGGCCCTGCCCCTTACCAGGTGTGTGAATCGGGCAAGTCACTCAGGACAATGGAACCTCCTTTCCCTCCCAGTGCAGTAATAATCCTTGGGGGAGAGGTGGCTGGCAGGAAGCTGTTGCTTGCTGTTTTGCCATGTTCATTTACTCTTACCTTCCCCTTATCTTCATTTCTGGGCAATGAAAAATGCTTATTTTATCCTTCTGATTTCTTTCATGCAGCCACAAGTCTTGGAGGGCAAAGATGGATCTGGCTCAAGCATTCAACCGTTTGCCTCGCACTAGACTGGTGACTGTTACTAATTAATGCTATTCTCCGTCCCCCTGCTCCTTCACCTGCGGGGGAACACCTTATTCGATTTTCAGATTTTTCAGATCCCTCGTCATGTTTGTCTCTGTCATGCACACACACACACACACACACATGCACGCATGCACGTGCACCCCATTCAAAGCTCCTGAGTCAGAATCTTGGAGGAGTGAGCCCCTGGTTAAGAATGTGACATCTGGGGCGGGCAATGTGGTACAGTGAGCTAAGCCCAGCTACTGAAGTGTCAGTTCCAGCCCTGGCTACCCCTCTTCTGTTCCAGCTTCCTGCTAATGTGCCTGGGAAGCAGTACATGATAGCCCAGGTACTTGGGTTTCTGCCACCCATGTGGAGACCTGGATGGAATTTCTGGCTCCTGACTTTGGCCTGGTCCATGCCTGGCTGTTGCCAGAATTTGGGGAGTGAACCAGTGAATGGAAGATTCTCACTCTATTTCTCTGTCATTCTGCCTTTCAAATAAATAATAAATAAATCTTTAAAAATAAAAGAATGCTCCGGCGCCGTGGCTGAATAGGCTAATCCTCCACCTTGCGGCGCCGGCACACCGGGTTCTAGTCCCGGTTGGGGCGCCGGATTCTGTCCCGGTTGCCCCTCTTCCAGGCCAGCTCTCTGCTATGGCCAGGGAGTGCAGTGGAGGATGGCCCAGGTGCTTGGGCCCTGCACCCCATGGGAGACCAGGAAAAGCACCTGGCTCCTGGCTCCTGCCATCGGATCAGCGCGGTGCGCCAGCTGCAGCGCCGGCCATTGGAGGGTGAACCAACGGCAAAGGAAGACCTTTCTCTCTCTGTCTCTCTCTCTCACTGTCCACTCTGCCTGTCAAAAATAAAAAAATAAATAAAAATAAAAAAATAAAAATAAAAATAAAAAAAAATAAAAGAATGCTGGCCAGCGCCACAGCTCAATAGGCTAATCCTCCGCCTGCGGCGCCGGCACACCGGTTTCTAGTCCCGGTCGGGGCGCCGGATTCTGTCCCGGTTGCCCCTCTTCCAGGCCAGCTCTCTGTTGTGGCCAGGGAGTGCAGTGGAGGATGGCCCAAGTGCTTGGGCCCTGCACCCCATGGGAGACCAGGAGAAGCACCTGGCTCCTGCCTTCGGATCAGCGCGGTGCGCCGGCCGCAGTGCGCCAGCCGTGGCGGCCATTGGAGGGTGAACCAACGGCAAAGGAAGACCTTTCTCTCTGTCTCTCTCTCTCTATCCACTCTGCCTGTCAAAATAAATAAATAAATAAATAAATAAATAAAATAAAAGAATGCTGTGCCTATTGAGACTTGGCATCCTCTGGAATGTCTAGCAATATTGTTTGGGAAATAGACAGGTGTGGGCATTTGGTGCAGCAGTGAAGGATGCCACCTGAGACACCTGCAGCCCTCATTGGCGTGCCCGGGTTTGAGTCCTGGCTCTTTTCCCCAATTCCATTTTCCTGCCAAAGCACAACCTGGAGGGAAGCAGGTGATGGCTCAAGGACTTGAGTCCCTACCGCTCATGTGGGAGACCCAGATGGAGCTTGTGGCTCCTGCTTCAGCCTGGCCCATCACTGGCCACTGGAGACATTTGGTGTGTGAACAGCAGATGGGAGCTGTCAGTCTCCCTGTGTTACAAATAATAAATGAAATAAATAAATATTTTTTAAAAGATAAGCAAAGTATCTTCTATCAAGCTGGGTAAGTTCAGAGATGGTGTCTGCTTTAATCACAGACTTAGGAATTGAAAGGGATTTGTCCAATTGGGAACCTAACATTTCAGAGACGTCCACTACCCAAAAAAGCCTTTTTGTGTTTGTTCTTTTCTAAACACTCTGAATTAAAGCTTGGGCTGCTCATTGAGTTTTACTCTTTTTCGTTACAGATCTCCATCACTCCATCATGGCTGTCTGCCTCACCTGTCCCCATGGGACTCATGCCTTCCTGCCCCTTCCACCTCTCCAGAGAAGAGAGGGGTATGTGTAACAGGGCAAGGGGGGTTAGAAGCTGGGTAGGGGCTGTGGAGGGAGACAGCAGAGCTGAGGTGGGGAGTGGCCTGGTGCAGTGAATGTCCTGGCAGTGTAGACCTAGCACGTAGAGGGGAATACCTGAAATTCTCTCCGAGCAAACAGCGTTGCAAGCATTTCTAGGGTTTTGCTCACTGTCCTACAATTTACAGGTGGTGTGTGTGTATGCGCGTGTGTGTGTATGTGCATGTGTGTGTGTATGTGTGTGTGTGTGAGTGTGTTGGGGAGGTGGGGTGGCCCTATACTTAGAGTTGAAAATTAAAAAGCTCCCTCTATTGACTCCTGAAAGAGAGAGATAAAGAGAACCACATGGGACTCATTGTGAGCAATGAGAGCTCAGAAGCTGGCCTCCTTTTTCCCATTATTGTGCTATTCTCCATCCCCCTGCCCCGCCCACCTCAAAATGCTCCCCCAGCCCCCACCCAAGCCCCACCTCCCCCTTCCCTGGAAGAGCCCAAAGACCTTCTCTTTTCAAGCTCTCACTGCAGAGGCCCCCTCAACGGAGCCCAAGACCTCCATTCAGAGTCACTGGTTTGGGTAAAATCCCTTATTCACCCACCACCACCCCTGCCCCATCAGCTGAGCCCCAGTTCAGACCTCACAAAACAAAACAAAACCAGCCCATATAATTGATGGTGGACTCCCCTCCCTCTCCCCACCCCACCCCACCCCGGGGGCTCCTGCCTGGGCAGCTTCTATGCTGTAGGATTCCCTCCCGCCCTGCCCCCAGCTCCTGCTGGATTTTTGTAGTTAACAAGTGCACCCTGTTATTATTGTGCCCCCTATCATATTTATCCCCTTTCAGAGCTGATCTGTGCCTTTGTTGGAGGCAACCAGCGCATCTTTTGACATTTTAGCCTTTCTGTCAGCTGGGGACTGATGGCAGCGGTGGCTGTGGGGGGCAACCCAGCTTCTAAGATGGGCCACAGCAAGGCAGAAATGAGGAAGAAGAGAACAAAACCTCCAACAAGGGAGACTGCAAAGGAAAAGGAAAACATTGTAACTTGTTAGTGACCCAATGGGATGGAGGCGAGGGAGGCGGGCACTCATGGGGGTGATGCCAGCCGGTAGCTGAAATAATTTTATTTCTAGCAGGGCTCCAAGGTGTAGCTACTGCAGGATTGTATTTCACAAGTTTGCTGAATCTTAGGGAAATGAGAGAGAGAATGAAGAGAGGAAAACACAGATTAAGAGACAAATAACCACAAAGAGAGAAGAGAGGGATAAATTGTTTTTTGAAGTTCTTAATGAAATGTCTAATTGAAAGGGGTCAGTCACTTCGGCAAAGGTCTCTTGTGCCTTTTTAAAATATAAAGCCTGGGAAGTGCCACCAGGATCCTCCAATTTCAGGGGTTAGTAAGCCTTCCAGATCCTTTCATATTTATTTCCATGCAAAGTTTTGTGGTCTTGGGGTGTAGCAGTGTCTAGAAGTGTTGTTCCAACTAATGACTACAGAGTGCTGAAATATCCATGGAGATGAACTTCCAGCAAACAGCTAATTCATTGTCACTTGACCGCCCAGAGAGTGGCGTTTTTATCCCCACGTACGGATGAGGAGAGGAAGCTGAGCAGCACGGAGATTTGCCCGAGGTCCGAGGCAGAGGCAGAGCGGCTGCACATCTGCCTGCTGGGCCCACAGCCAGCGCCTTGCAAAACCACAGCCTTCATCTTGCGTGATCAGATTTCTAGGAAAGAATGTATTTATACTGATGAGAAATCTGAATGACAAAGTTCCAACACACTCCTTTTGGAGGCGAGTGTGTCCAGAGGACACCGAGGGGAGAGATGAGCTTGTGGGATTGCTCATCTGCTGACTTGGTTTTCTTGCCTTATAAGACAAAAAGAAGACTCTCATAAAAGCCTACATAGGGGGAGACATTTGGATCGGGTCCTCTCGTGCTAACTAGCACGTTATATTCATAAAAACCTTGTCCCTTCAGATGACTCAAAGCATTTGCCGATGCTAATTCAGCCTTGGGACAGTGGTGGGTGGAGCTTATTACTATTCTCATATTTCAGTTGAGGAAACAGGATTGGGGACATTGAATCTCTAGAACAAATTTACTCAGCACGGTAGAATGACGTCCCAAATTCATCATTCCTAGGCTGAAATCCTCCTGCTTTCCTGTAAGATCAGCATCGCCCAGTATGTTCTCCAGCCACGTTCCCAAAAGCTTCTTTCTTCTATGTCCAACCTTTTGCCTTGTCTCCTTCTTGTGCAAGCTTTCAAAGGGGCTCATTCCTCCTTTTATAAGGTGTCATATGGTATGAAATTTAAGCTTCTGGCTGAGCAGAATAAACTCTTAACCTGTACTTTATTATGCCACCATGCAATTTCTACTCATACCAGGTTTGATGCACTTGTTTTTGGGAGTAAAAAGCAGGATATGTGTCTCAGTTCTGCTTTCTCAGGATCACAGAACCAGAATTAGGAAAAAAATATCTATCACTGCGTGACATTTGTATAAGTGCTTCATAGTCTATAAAAAGGTTTAATATAGCCTTTCTTTTTTAAAAAAATTATTTATTTATTTGAAAGTCAGAGTTACACAGAGAGAGAAGGAGAGGCAGAGAGAGAGAGACATTATCCATCTGCTGGTTCACTCCCCAGTTGGCCACAATGGCTGGAGCTGTGCCAATTCAAAGCCAGGAGCCAGGAGCTTCCTCTAGGTTCCCCATGTAGGTGCAGGGGTCCAAGGGCTTGGGCTTGAGCCATCTTGTACTGCTTTCCCAGGCCACAGCAGAGAGCTGGATGGCAAGTGGAGCAGCTGAGACTCGAATTGGCGCCTATATGGGTTGCCAGCACTGCAGGGGGAGGCTTGCCTGCTGCGCCACAGCACCCGTCCCCAAATAGCCTTTCAGTTGAAATTTACTACAGTCCTAAGAATTACACAAATAAAGAAACTGACCAGGGCTGAAAGATGTTACATGTCCAAAGAAACACATGAGGAAGATGTAGGGGGCAGAACAGAAAGAGTGCTGTCTTCTGACCCCAGTCCAGAATGTTCTGTGCCAGTGCTGAAGAGGAGGGCTGGCGAAGAAACATCCTGTTTTACCCCAGGAGTTAACACCGGCAGCAGAGTGTGAAGATGATTCACCCTCCAGGAAAATGTGTAGGTTTGCCAGAGTGGGGTTGTTCCTCAATCCTTACTAAGAGACCTAGAATCACAACTTAAAAATCAGAAAGGAGAAACAGACGTAAGATACCATGGTATAAGTTGGATGCAGGGTCTGCATGCTCTACCATTTGGGAGAACATAATTTTTTCAGGTGTTTTGAGGTTAGAGATACCACCCATTTTAGGGAAGAATATGTTATAGAGATGTTGAGTAAAGTGTTTTAATTTGTTAACCCAGGGTGGATGATAGTGCTGTCAAATCACTGTAGTTTTGCTATTTTTTTAAATCTGGTTCTATCATTTGCTGAGAAAAGAGTGTGAAAATCACCAGTGGTGGCTTTCTATTTCTTTAATTCTGTACATTTTAAGAACAGATCCATGTATTTATTTGAAAGTCAGGGTTACTGAGGGAAAGACAGAGAACGAGAGAAATCTTCTATCTGCCGGTTTAGTCCCCAGATGGCTGCAACTGGTGGGGCTGGGGCAACCCAAAGCCAGGAGCCAGAAGCTTCATCCAGGTCTCCCACATGGGTGCAGAGGTCCAAACACTTGGGCCATCTTCTGCTGCTTTCCCCAGGCCATTAGCAGAGAGCTGGATTGGAAGTGGAGCAGCTGGGACTCGAACCAGCATCCATATGGGATGCCAGTGCTGAAGGCAGTGGCTTTATCTGCTACACCACAACACTGGCCCCAATTCTGTATATTTTGGCTTCATGTATTTTGAAATGGTAATTAGATGCAAGCGTACTCATTATTTTATGTCTTCTTGATAAACAGTCTCCTTGATCATTTTGGTAATTTCACAGTTCTCACTGTGAAATATTACTTTCTGTCATTGGTGATGCACTTTGAAAGGTATTTTATCTGAGTCAATAGAGCTGGTCTGGCCCCTCTTAAACTCACTGCGTGCCTGGTTTATCTTTCCTACTCAGTCACCTTCAACCTTTGTTACCCACTCTGAGTCAACTAAAGTCTTGTTTAGAGAACGGACTTTTGTGACTTGCACTAGTTTGAGTAAGATCTTGAGAGTCAACGCTGGATGACTCACTAAGCGGAATTCTCTGAATCTAAAAACTTGAAATCAGGTGCGGATGGCCCAGCTAACAGAAGTGATCAGCCAGCTCCTTGGCCCATGTCTAAATCTCCTCATTCGAGCGCTCCATTTTTCTCCTCTCTTCTCATTCAGACTTTGTCTCAGTCTTCTCCTATTCCCAATTGCCATTTTTTCTCTTCCTCTCCAGAAACTGGACACTCATGCATGATCCTGTCACCTTCGCCTATGGTCATTAAGGTTTTCTTCAGCCAGACACCACTGCCTCTCAGCTCTCCAGCCAAAAGGCACAAGCAGAAAATCTCATTGAGTTCTTTCTTTTCTTGGGACTTTCTACTCAATACTCCTTTTGTTTCCTTTTTAACCCCTTGGTTTGGTAACCTTTCTTGTATGCCTCTTGAAACATTTCACTTTTTTCATGTTCCTTTTCCCTTTTTCAAATTCTTCCCTAAAACTCTCTTCTTTCTTTGGGTCTCTTGGTTTTTTCCTCCTTTGCAGTCACATCAACTCAACTAGATGTCTCACTGTTTAGTCAGTGTTTTGTTTATGTCTAAATCAGACAGTCAACGCCTTGAGGCTAGGGTTTCATTCTCAGAGTTCCATGCTTTGCAAAATGCCATCTGCACTTACCACATTCTATAAATAATAAATAATCAGAGCAAAGAATCAGTAAACTGGGGCCAGATCACTGATTAGCAAAAGTACTCAACACATTGAAAGAGTTGCTGCTGCTGCTGCTGCTGCTGCTGCTGCTGACACAAAAACTTTTTCTCCAGGAAAAATAAAGCCATGAAAAGGAACCTTGGAAAAGACACTTGGTCACAATTCAATTTGGACGAGAGAGGACACACTGGCTGTGAAGGGGAAGGTTCCAGGGGCACCGTCTCATCCTGTTTCTTAAAGGAACTTCCATGAGGCCTGCAAGCTTTCTGGGCCCTGGCACAGAGCCTGGCATGAAGTTGGCATATAATAGACAGATTTCTTGAACTACTCCCCAAACATAAAAAGAAGGGGAACATTTAGTCTACCCCAGTGTCTAGCTTTGGATTTATTCTTTGAGACAGATTCCCACTCTTGACTAACTTGAAGACATATCCATTTGCCTCAGGAACTGAATTACATTAAACCATGTTTAATAGTCAGTAGCCATAATTCATCATTCAAAATAATAGTGAATTATGTACAACAGGTTCTGGTTAAGAAAGCACACATATACATACACACACATATAACACAGATAATATAATATACATTTTTGTTATGGATATGACATTTTCATTTGCTATAAGAAAAATACACAGTAAATTAGCAGAACAGATGGTCCATGACTTACAAGAGCTTGACTTCGGATTTTTTGACTTTATAATGGTGCAAAAGTACACTCATATAAGCATTCTGTTTTTTTTTCACCTTCAGTGCAGTGCTCAATAAGTCACATTTGATATTCAACACTGTATTATAAAATAGGCTTTATGTTACATGGTTTTGCTCAATAGCATGCTAATGCAACTGTTCTGAGCATATTTAAGATAAGCTATGCTAAGCTCTGATGTTCAGTGGGTCAGGTAATATTAAATAAATTTTTGTATTAAATACTTTTTTGTATAAATACTTAATGATATTTTCAAGTTTTGATGGGTTTTGAGAGATTTAACTCGATTGTAAGTCAAGGAGTATATGAAAATTAAAAAAAATTTAAAAATACTTCAAGGGCTGATGCTGTGGTAGAGTGAGATAAGCCTTAGCCTATGATGCCAGCATCCCATATGGATGCCGGTTCTAATCCTGGCTGCTCCACTTCTGATCCAGCTCTCTGCTATGGCCTGGGAAAGCAGTGGAAGATGGCCCAGGTTCTTGGGCCCCTGCGCCTGCATGGGAGATCTGGAAGAAGCTCCTGATTCCTGGTTTTGGATCGGCCCAGCTCTGGCTATTGAGGCCAACTGGGGAGTGAACCAGGGGATGGAAGACAACATTGTTTCTCCCTCTCTCTTTAACTCTATTTGTCAAATAAAAAAATCTTTAAAAATACTTCAAATGAAAATATTTGATCATTAGATACATTCTTGGGCCGGCGCCGCGGCTCAATAGGCTAATCCTCCGCCTAGCGGCGCCGGCACACCGGGTTCTAGTCCCGGTTGGGGCGCCGGATTCTGTCCCGGTTGCCCCTCTTCCAGGCCAGCCCTCTGCTGTGGCCAGGGAGTGCAGTGGAGGATGGCCCAGGTGCTTGGGCCCTGCACCCGATGGGAGACCAGGAAAAGCACCTGGCTCCTGGCTCCTGCCATCGGATCAGCGCGGTGCGCCGGCCTCAGCGCGCCGGCCGCGGCGGCCATTGGAGGGTGAACCAACGGCAAAGGAAGACCTTTCTCTCTGTCTCTCTCTCTCACTGTCCACTCTGCCTGTCAAAAAAAAAATAAATAAAAAAAAAATAGATACATTCTTAGCTACACACACAAAAAAATCACATTATGGAGGTCTTTTACTGAGGCACCCAGTGGTTGGGGTGGATACTTCTGTTTTCTGGGATTACTTAGCCTTCTGTGTACCTAGGCAAATGCTTTTCTGTATACCCAGGCATGTACTATATCTTCTCATATGTGGTATGGAAAGGCAGTATTCAGGTGCTCTGGGCACTGACCTCAATACTCAGATCCAACAAGATTGAGAATGAACAATCACCCACTTGCTCAGCATGCATTTCCTGAGCTACTTCTGTGAACTGGCTTGTTCATGAATGGGATGAGGCACATGAATGGGAAGACGACAGCAGGACGCACAAGTCCTGGCATAACTTGGAAGATTCTTATGAGACAGCTTTACTTTGGGAGGAGCGATAAAGTTATGGTTGATTAAGAGAAAACATTGATTGCATCTTCTCAATTCTAAATATGGAAGACCCCCCTCTCCCCATCTGGGACAGACCTGCTAGTAACTGGATGGACAGACAAGGACCATGAGGGCAGAAATAGGGCAGAAGCAAAAGGGAAGACTGAGAAGTCTTTAAAGATCAGTTCATCCTCCATAGATACATGTACCAGACAGATGGTGATTCCCACATAGATAGGAAGAAGTCCATCTCTCTCTTCTCTCTCTGCATTTCCAATGAATAAAAAAGAAATAAAAATATTTTTTAAAAAAAGAAGATGCAGACGTGTGCTGTGGTGTAGCAGGCTAAGCCTCTACCAGCAGCGTTGGCATCTCATATGGACGCCGGTTCGAGTCCCAGCTGCTCCATTTCCCATCCAGCTTCCTGCTAATGTGCCTGGGAGAGCAGCAGAGAATGACCCTTGGGCCCCTGCACCCATGTGGGAGACCTGGAGGAAGCTGCTGGCTCCTGGCTTTGGCTTGGCCCAGACCCAGCCATTGCGGCCATTTGGGGAGTGAACCAGCAGACGGAAGATCGATCTCTCTCTCTCCCCTTTCTTATTAATAAGAAGAATAAAAAAAAGAAGATGCAATAGAATTTAGGGGGTTAAAGTCCGCAGCTTTGTCATAATTTGCCCATATGTCCTCATTAAAAGGTAAACTGGAAATGTTAATCCCTGAATTTATAATTTTCTTTCTTTCAGGTTCTATTTTTTTTAAAGATTTATCTTTTTGTTACTTGAAAGGCAGAGTTACAGAGAGAGAGAGAGAGATTCCATTCACTGGTTCACTCCCTAAATGGCTGCAATGGCCAGGATTGGGCCAGGCTGAAGCCAGGAGCCAGGAGCTTCTTCTGGGTCTCCCATGTAGGTGCAGAGGCATCTTCTATTGCATTCCCAGGCACACTAGCAGAGAGCTGGATCAGAAGCGGAGCAGCTGGGTCTTGAACCAGCGCCCACGCAGGATGCCTGTGTCACGGGCAGAGGCTTAACCTGCTGTGTCACAACACAGGCCCTTTTTCTCTCAAATTCTAAGAACCATCCAACTAACTCGATTTTACTTCATATTTTTACTAAAATGTTCTATGGCAGCAGCGTCTTTGTCATGAAGAAGCCTTTAGGTCTATTGGCAATTGATGACATGTGCTTGTAGGTGATAGATGATACTGTACATTTGCCTCATCATGCAGTGGACAACCAGTTTTCCCTGTAATTACCAGCAATAGGGTAATTAATGTCTTAAATCTAATCCTATCAGAGTAACAATTCCAGAAAACCCAAAATCAGTTCAAAGAATGCATTCTTAAGGCTATGATTCTTAAAGCCAGTTCTAATACCAATTTCTTTATTAAATAGGATCTGATAAGACAGGCAAGATAAAAAGAAATGTAAAGAACTTTTAACAAGGATTAGACCCTGGACAGTTACAATAGCTATGTAAGCAGTGTATTCAAGTTTACTGCTCTGTGTCTGATATTGGACCCAATAGTCAGGCAAGAAAAATAGAAGCTGAGAGAGAGCAAACACTTAAGTGCCTACTGTTACATATGCTCTGCTCTTCAGGGACCCACAATGATATCCTCTGTCCAGCTGGTCACCACCGGCCTTGCTCACATTCATAGCTGAAATCAGTGGCTGGCGTAATGCTTACTCAGATCCCTTCTGTATCCACTAGGGATATTAACGACTCTTCTCTCACCTGTGGATCTCTCTGAAATTGAGTCAAGAGGGGCTGGTGCTGTGGTGTGGCAGGTTAAGCTGGCCCTTGCAATGCCAACATCCCATTACTGGAGTGCTGGTTGACATTCCAGCTGCTCTATTTCGGATCTAGCTCCTTGCTATTGTCCTGGGAGAGCAGTAGAAGATGCCCCAATGAATTGGGTCCCTGCTATCCATGTAGAATGCCTGGATGGAGTTACAGGATCATGGCTTCAATGGGGCCCAGCCCCACCTATTGCAGCCATTTGGGAAGTAAACCAGTGAATGGAAGATCTTTCTCTATCTCTTTTATGCTCTCTGTAATTCTGCCTTTCAAATACATAAATATAAAAAGAAAAAGAAAAAAAAAAAAGAAAGAAGTTGAGCCAAGAACTTACTAGATATTTGGCTTTGAACCTGGTGGTCCCCTCTGATGAGAGACATACCAGGTTGGTTGGCCCTCTTTGGCAAGTTTTCCAGAGAGGTTCTCAGCTAAATTTGAGTTCTGTGCTCCATGGGCAACTGAAAGTGACTTAGAAAAGCCACATTGATGTGCCTTTCTCTGTTTATCTACATTGTACCCTAGGTTTACATAAAAGTAACACATTGCACTCTGATCTTAGAGCAGCATAGGAGATGATATCTCTCTAGAGCCCCAGCTGAAGAGCCAGAACTAAAATTCCTCTCCTCAAAATGCGCTTGACTTGATCTGGTAGTTCTAGAACACTCTGACATTTTTAGCTCATGGCCTGTGTATAAATGAGGGTACTTCAGAAGCTTTGTGCAAAAGTGAGATTAAAAGATGAATTTATTTTGGTGAAAAAGATTTTGAAATCCAGGAATAGTTTTTTTCCTAATATATATTTCTATGTACTTCTGAAGACCCAACCCAATATATGCATGGGAAAGAGAGAGAGAGAGAGAAAGAGAGAGAGAGAGAGAGAGAGAGAGAGAGAGAGAGAGAGAGATGGGAGGGGGAACGTCTAAGGTAGCCACCAATATCTTTGGGCTAAAAGGCCCCAGTTTGTAGAGGTCGCTCATTTCTGTAGTATACATATTTCATGACTGGTTTCAAGCTACCAGTGATTTAACAACCTTCTCAGAGGCCGGCGCCGCGGCTCACTAGGCTAATCCTCCGCCTAGCGGCGCTGGCACACCGGGTTCTAGTCCCGGTTGGGGCGCCGGATTCTGTCCCGGTTGCCCTCTTCCAGGCCAGCCCTCTGCTGTGGCCAGGGAGTGCAGTGGAGGATGGCCCAGGTGCTTGGGCCCTGCACCCCATGGGAGACCAGGAAAAGCACCTGGCTCCTGGCTCCTGCCATCGGATCAGCGCGGTGTGCCGGCCGCAGCGCGCCGGCTGCGGCGGCCATTGGAGGGTGAACCAACGGCAAAGGAAGACCTTTCTCTCTGTCTCTCTCTCTCACTGTCCACTCTGCCTGTCAAAAAAAAAAAAAAAAAAAAACAACCTTCTCAGAAAAGTTGTGAATATTTAAAACGAGACTCTGCTGTCCAGGACATCCGGCTCCAGCATTCCACTGTCTGGCTGGATCCTTCCTCTGTTAACCTTTGCTTCCCTCTTCCCACAACTACTTAGCCAGAAAGGGTGTTTTTTTTTTTTTTCTTTCCATTATATAACATTATATTATATAACATGCTTCTTCCATTACGCAGCGGTAAGTTTCTTGGCTTGGAGGATCATCTAACTTATCATCTTAATGAGGATCTTTTTGAGTGAAAGGAGCACTCTAATGTTCCTCAGAACAGCAGGAATAAACCAGGACTGGAAAACTGAAATGTGAGGGTTCCCTCCTCATGACCTAGCCTTCCTGATCAGAAACTGCATCTTGTGAAAGTTAGGAAGCTCTGAGTTCTCCAGGCTTCCTTCCCAAGGAAACTTGGGAACCCTTCCTCAGCCAGACCTCATTTTTAAGGATGTTTGCTTGCAACATGTTCTCCAATGGGAGGGGCTACAAGAAAACACATAACCTTTTTAATATTTTCATGTCTTTCTCTGTGGATATCATGAGCTGCAAAGCATTGTTTCAGCCAGTGACTGATCACATGTACGCCAGTGAGCCCTAAAATTATGGTGGAGCTGAAAAATCCCTGTCACCAATGGTCTGTAGTCATGGTAACATCTCAGCACAACACATTGCTCATGTGTTTGTGGTAGTGCTGGAGTAAACAAATCTATTGCATTGCCAGTCACATAAAAGTACAACACATACAATTACGTGTAGTACATAATGACTATGTTACTGGTTTACACATTAACTATACTCTACTATGCTTTTAATCATTATTTTAGAGGATATGCCTTCTACTTATAAAAAATTAAGTTTACTATAAAACCGTATGCTGTGTCACACAGCCAGTAGCCTCGTACTTGTCCATCTCGTGTTTATTGCATCTCTTGATTCAATCGAGAGGCCGTATTACGTGATTGACCATTTAGGTTTGTGTAAGTACACTCCATGGTGTTTGCACAATGGCAAGACTGCTCAGTGATGCATTTCTCAGAACTTGTTCCATTGCTTAGTAACACATAACTGTCTAAATCTCCTTAAAGGCCACTGTAAGGAAAATCTTGTCTTTGAATTCAGAGTGGGATAAAGTTCAGGTTCTTCCCTCTGAGAATATATGATATTGAGCAAGTTTCTTAATTTCTTGGATTCTCAACTTCTTTATTTTAAGAGATCTATTTATTTATTTGAAATTAGAGTTACAGGGAGAGAAAGACAGAGAGAAAGATCCTCCATCCACTGGTTCTCTCCCTAAATAGTTGCATTGGCCAGGGCTGGGCCAGGAACTCCATCCATGTGGGTGGAAGAAGCCCAAAAACTTGGACCATCTTCCATTGCTTTCCCAGGTGCACTAGCAGGAAGCTGGACCAGAAGTGAACAAGTAAAGACTGGAACCAAAGCTCATATGGGATGCCAATGTCACAGGTGGTGGCTTGACCTGCTACGCCACAGCACATATCCAGAGTCTCAACTTCTTAGGGAATTAAAGAAAGTGGGAACTGAGATTTAATGGTGTTAACAACTATTCTTGGCTAATTCCAGACTACTGTAATTTTGAAATTAGATTTCAGCATTGTAGACAAATGGGGGCAGAAGGTCATTTGCCTCCTAACCCAGCGGAGGTGTTAGGAAGCTCACCCATCATGCAATAGCTGCCCTTCCCAGATAGAGTTGTTGCAAGGTGAGTGAGTGGTCAGAACATAAGTAGGTAGCACATGTTTTCAGTTTTCTTTTGCTCTGTGTCTATATAGTCCCACTTCTTCCCAGCTGTGTGGGAGTTACCATCTGTTTGGTGCACATCTCTGTGGATAATGAGCTGGTCCTTGAAATCATCTCAGCTATAATTAATTATTAGACACAAAGGAAGAATTGCAAAAATTAACTAATTCTTCCCCTAGATTAGCTCCTAAAATGACCGTTTAAAGAAAGCCTTTAAAACTGTCTTGCCAAGGCAAGTCTCCATGGTAGAAGATGGTCCTGCTTCTCCTTTGTTCTCCTATTGGCGTGATCACTACAATCAGAGGCAGAGAGACAATCAAACTATACATTCCACCCAACCCTATGGGCACCAGCAGGGAGTTGTTTTCGCACGAAAGCTTTATATCACCTGGTTTCATATGAACCTCTTTTCTTGAAATATAATGGGAGTTTAATGCCAATGAAAAGAGTTGGCAGAATCAAATCTTTTGTTCCTTGAGAAGCTGCGGCTGGCACAGCCACAGCACAAGTTTTTCTTTCCAATCTGAGAGGCGTAACTGACAGGTAGGAAATAGCTCTAGAGGGGACTGTTTGGTCTCAGGGACTCATTCCAGCTCTGACACCTCTGCCTTGGCTGTTGGGCAGAACAAAATGACCCTCACAGAGGCAAGACTCAGGATGACATCAACATTTTTCCATCTGGAAGGAATTGAAATCACCATCTCGTGTTTTGGTAGTCTCCTAGGGAGTGAAGGTAGTTATTTGAGAAATGATGACTTGTGACTCAATTTAAGACAAATGACACTTTTCCCCAGTTACACCAGATGCTCAGGTATAGTGTCTTCATTATTAGTTCTTGAGTCTTACACCCCTTTTCTGAGTCACTATGTCCTTAGCAGTGGGAATTAACAACATGTGTTCAATGTGCTGACTGGGATGAAGAGATTATTAATCAGCTTTAGTTCTTTCAACTCCACCCTACTTCATATTGAGATAGCAGTAGGGTAGCCAGGATTAGGAACCAATATAGACATCTGACAAGTACTAGTGAAAGTGAATGAGGCTAGGTTTCTGGCCTGGCTGTGTCATTTAACCAGTTATATGACCTTGGTGTCATTTTACCTCTTTGGTTCTATATCTAAAACTATAAGTAAGTAGGTTGGTTAGGTACCCGTCAAGGCTCTTCCATGAACAGCCAGTGGATTCTATGCTTCAGCAGCTTTACTGCCTTCCCTGTCTTTTGTGTGTGCTCCTTTCTGCCTTTCCTTGGAAATGGATTAGCCTGCTGCGATGGCCTAGGTTGGGGCTGAAGTGGGAATGGTGACTGAGGCTGCCTAGGGAGAAAACGGATGTTGGTTTCTTCAGGACCTGCTTGCAACAGGAGCCTCCCTATGACACCCATTGTTTTGTCTCTTCTGGAGCTTTGTGTCCTTTTTAATATTGTTCCTCACGTTCCTTCTAACTACCATCTCCAACCTTGGGTTTGTATTTCTGTATGTTGCCTGGCAGCAATGTGTTGGCTTTCTGAAATTAGTTGGGATTTGTCACATTTGCCTATTTTCATGGCTTAAATATTCCTTTTGTGGCCATTTCAAGCCAACAATAGTTTAAGGACTTCTCAAGAATTCCCTGAATATTTAACAATCTACTTCCATAAGCCCATCTAACCAACTGTAGTGCACCACCAGCCTGGAATAGACTGTAAGAGGAAGTAGACTTTCCACTCCTTTCATCACTCCGTGGTGTCAACACACTTTTGTGCACACAGTAGGAATACAAGTGAAGCCCTTGATTGAGCTTCCTCACGCCTCGATTTGTATAATCTTTACTTTCATAATCTTTCTTAAGGCAAGTAATTGAAATAATTGTCTGGTCTTGGCTCCAGGCCCTAATTTATTCTATTTGTTGTGGTATTGTTTTCACATTACAAATTAGTTTGGTTTGTTTTTTATTTCTGTTTCTTTCCTCTCATGGTATTTTAAAATTTTCTTCTATACTTTGATTTTTAACACACACGGAAACAAAATAACCTGTGCACGTTCCTGTTTTCAGGTTAACAATGAGAAAGTGTGTCTAAAGCTAAGCTTGGAGCAGCATGAACTGCATCTCTCACTGAATTTCTCCCGCGTTAGTCTACGATTTACTTAGAGATTCCCTCTCGAAATTCAGTCTCCTGGTGGCTGCTGGGAACTGACAGGTTAGGGGAAGACTTTGGAGACCAACCTGCTGTTACCAGCAAGTCAGATTTTCATTATATGGCCTGTGGACCTTTTTTCAAAGCTTTAATAACCTAAAGAGCCTCTCTCCTTTCAATTCCTATTTAACTTCAGCCCTAACTTTGTTGTGTAAGTTTGCTTTGCAGAGCTGTGCCAGTTGTGGCTTTGGGACAGAGTGTTCCTTTTCCAGGAAGAACTGTTTCATCCGGAGCCAGCGCTGACTTTTCTTTCAGCTATAATGTAAGCATGAAAATATGAAAATGAGCAGCACAAATAAGGTTTTATGGTTTTCTCCAACAACAGAGAGAGCCAGGAAAGGCAATTACAGGATTCAATCATTGGCCCTCCTTTCCTATTAACTTGATTTTAATTTCTCTTCCAGAATAAATATTTGGCAAATTTCTTTATTCCTCGGGAACAGGAGGGAATGCAGTAACTTTGGCTCAGGTGGATTTCTACTGCTTTACCTTCTTGCCTGTGGAGTTTAGTGTCGAGTTTATTATTCCTACCAGGCCATATGGCAGAGACCAAAAAAGAAGGCAATGAGGTTGCAGAGTGAGGGTCCAAGGTTGAGATGTCCAAGAACAGACATCATAGGTCAAGGGTGAGGTGCTGGCAGAGATGAGCTCAAGACGAAACTGTATAGCCACCGGTTATTTCTTTACCAGGAGTGCCATCAATTCTCCAAAGTGGAAAAATACAAGATCCCCAGAAATAGAGGGCAACCTTCAGCAAATTATTTTCTTCAAAGATTTTAAGAATCAAAGAAGGTTGACTCTAGGTTAGATTAGGCAGTAGCCACTCAGGTGCACGTTCCAAAGGGGCCAACTGAGACAATTTTAAGAAGAAAAAGTCAGGGCCAGCTGGAAGCAAAATTATGGAATTTTGTTGATATCCCCTGCTTCTGCTATTCTACTACACATTATGGACTGAGTGTCTGGGTATCCCCCCCGCTAAATTTACATGTTGAAATCCTAACCCTAATATGCTGATATTAGGAGGTGGGGGATTTTGAGAAGTATTTAGGTCATGGTGACGAACCACTTATGAATAAAGGATTTATAAGAAGAGACTTGAGAGCTTCCTACCGCCTGCCCCCCATCATTTGAGAATGTAACGGGGAGCGGGCTATCTGCAAACCAGGAAGCAGGCTCTCGCCAGACACCGAATTTGCTGGCACCTTAATTTTGAACTTCTTAGCCTCCAGAACTTTGATAAATGAATGTGTGTTGTTTAAGTCACCTGTGTGCTGTGATGTGCTTTAGAATCTGGCATTGCCTGAGGCACCACATTGCCTTGTTTTTCTGAAGTCTTATGACTCCCCACCATTTCCGGGGTCTTCCAACTTCATCCTTAACCATCAGACCCTGAATCCTTTATTTTTTGCTTGTTTTCTTTTTAAGATATTTCTGTATTTATTTGAAAGGCAGAATTACAGAGAGAGAGGAGGAGAGGAGGGAGGAGAGAGAAAGAGAGAAGAGAGAGAATGTTCCATCCACTGATTCATTCTCCAAATGGCTGCAATGGTCAGGGTTGGGCCAGGCTGAAGTCAAGAGCGAGGAGTTTCTGCAAGTTCTACCACATGGGTGGCAGAGGCCCAAGCACTTGGGCTATCTGCTGCTGCTTTCCCAGGCACATTAGCAGGGAGCTGGATTGGAAGTGGAGCAGCCAGGGCTCTAACTGGCACCCATATGAGATGCCAACATTGCAGGCAGTGGCTCAAGGTGCTGTGTACAGCACCATACCCCAGTGAATCCTTTCTTAAAAAGGAGACTGTTATATGGTGAATTTGAAATTTGGGGCCTCCAGTTTAGGTGCAAATGTAGCCTTTATTTTGTACCTCTAGTTCAGTGATGTGCAAATTTGTCTGTATATTTAGAATCACTTGGGACATGCTTTAACAAGAAGTTAGTTGATCTAGCAAATAGGTAGATATACTGAGAATAGTCAGTTTCACAGATCACACTATCTAAGAGTACAAACATGGAAATATGGGCTGGCATTGTGGCACCACCTGTGACACTGGCATCCCATATGGGCACCTGTTCAAATCCTGGCTATTCCACTTCCAATCCAGCTCCCTGCTAATGGCCTGGGGAAAGCAGCAGAAGATGGTGCCCCTTCCACCTATGTGGGAGACCCAGAAGAAGCTCCTGTCTCCTGGCTTCCGCCTGACCCAGCCCTGGTTGTTGTGGTCATCTGGGGAGTGAACCAGTAGATGGAGGATCTCTTTCTCTCCCCCTGTCTCTGTCGCTCCCTTTCTCTCTGTAACTCTGACTTTCAAATAAATAAATAAATAAAACATTTTTTAAAGAGCAACATAGAGGGCTGGCACTGTGGCTCACTTGGCTAATCCTCTGCCTGTGGTACTGGCACCCTAGGTTCTAGTCCTGGTTGCTCCTCTTCCAGTCCAGCTCTTTGCTGTGGCCTGGGAGGGCAGCGGAGGATGGCCCAAGTGCTTGGGTCCCTGCACCTGCATAGGAGACCAGGAGGAAGCACCCGGCTCCTGGCTTCATATCGGCGCAGCACTGGCCTTGGCGGCCATTAGGGGAGTGAACCAATGGAACGAAGACTTTTCTCTCTGTCTCTCTCTCATTGATTGTAACTCTACCTGTCAAATAAAATTAAAAAAATAAAAAAAGAAACACGGAAATAGGAATAACTAAGGAGATTCTGAGAGGTTATATTGAAACTGGAAGTATTGGTGTAAACTCACAATGTTTAGATTTATAAACAGGTATAGAAACAAGTAGTGACAAACACATTCGATTTGGGATTTTTAAAAGATGTATTTATCTTAAAGGCAGAGCTAGAGAGAGAGAGTAAGAGCAAGAACAGGAGCAAGAGTGGGAGCATAAGAGAGATCTTGCATCTACTGATTCATTCCCCAAATACCCACAATAGTAGGGCTAAGCCAAGCTGAAGCCAGAAGCCAGGAACTTCACCCAGATTTCCCATACCGGTGGCAGGGACTTGAGTACTTGGTCTCTGTCATCTGCTATCTTTCAGGGTGCACATTTAGTGGGAAGCTGGACCAGAAGAGGAGGTAGCACTCAAATCCAGGCACTCCAATATAGGGTGTGGGCTAGTACCAGCTTGATCCACAGCACCCCAACAGCTGCCCCGACTTTGACTTCTAAATATCTCCTTCACTGAAAGAAGGGTATGCCTTTTTAGGGGAAATAGCTGATTTTAAGGCTTGGGCAAGGAAAGAACAAGGTGAATCTGGATGATCTTGGGACAGAAAATGAAGAAGTCCTCAAAGAATGATGGGGATGTGTCAGTAGGCAGTAGAAGTCAGCTTGAATGACTTTCCTGTGACCAAATCTAGGACAAAAAAAAAACCATAGAGATAAATAATTAAAATATTTCATTGAAATTTAATGAATAAAATAAAAATCCATGAGCCCACACCGATGTAAATAATGAATATACAAATAAACAAATGCAGGGGAAGAAACGTTCTTTGTTACAGTAGAAAACTAGTTATTAGCTTATGGCAACAGATAATCTTGGCAGTCACTGTAGGGATGGTTGCATAGGCAGGTCATGAATGCATAGTAAGCTGGCTAGCAAAGGTTTGATGAGAAGTAGTATATTGGTGTCATATTGCAAGATCTCTCCACAAATACAAAGAACAATGGTGACCTTCCAGGGGAGAAGTTGGCAGGCACAGTTTGGGCCAGCTGCTCAAGGTCAGCATCACCGGTAGCAGGGCAGGTGATTTACAGCCTCCAGATGTGACACACTGAGAAGCACACTGCACCACTGTGCTGGCTTAGCTGCTGAAGACACAAGGCTTATGACAGAAGAAGCCTCTGCCTGATCTCTGTTGAGGATCACCCTGGAGAAGAAAAGATCTACACTCTTAAAAGGAAGGGAGGAAGGAAGGATTAATTTCTTGCCATTTTTCTGTTGACTTAAAGCTTTTTCAAAATATAAAATTAGGGGCATAGCAGGTAAAGCCACCATCTGTGAAGCCAGCATTCCATCTGGGCACTGGTTGGAGTCCTGGCTGCTCCACTTCTGATCCAGCTCCCTGCTAATGTGCCTGGGAGGGCAGTAGAGGATGCTTCAAGTGCTTGGGCCCCTGCACCCACATGAGAGACCTAGAAGAGGCCCCTGGGTCCTGGATTTGGACCTACTCAGCTCCAGTCTTTGGGGCCATTTGGGGAGTGAACCAGCAGGTGGAAGAGCTCTCTGTCTCTCCATCTCTAACTCTACCTTTCAAATAAATAAATACATCTTAAATATACATATGTATGTAAAATTATAAAAGTCCCTGAGTCTCAATCCCAAACATCTGAAATGGATTCATATATGGGTAAATGTATTTTTAAAGGTATCAAGGTAATTTGAAGGCATGACCAGCATTGAGAGTCATAGTTCTGAGCCATCTGTATGTGTCTCAGTCAGAAGCCTAAAACTGATACTAAGGGACAAGCAAAAGGGTAAAGATTTTTGAAATATCACTACCTTCAAGGCTAAAACCAGGGAAGAGCCCATAGGTCATGGGACCCTGGGCTGTTCTGAGCATGGTGATTCCTTTAGAGTGGAAGGTAAAGTTAATCATATAGAAGCTAGGGTCTTCAATGGCCCTGGCTGCTTTGCCTGTGTCCTCTAATACTAAATATGTTATGACATTTGACCCATCTGGGGCTAGCACCAGAGTAGAGGTGGGAAGAGACCCTGAGTATCCCAGGCTGCTCCTACCCACAATACTTGTTGGGGCCTTTTGTTTGTGAAGCTCTGGGGGTCCACTAGTAGCCATATGATGGGCTCCTCTCGAATCATTGGCCAACCCTTGGCTGTAGGAGGACTTAGCATTTCGATTTACAATTTCATCAAAACTGTATACAAAGGGAAAGACAGTGTCCCCAGAAAGAAAGGGAAGGGGATGAGGGCTCGACATCCTCTACCCCTGTCATCTGATAGAGTTACTAGGATCAGCCTAAACCCCTAGAGCCATAGGAGAATAGTGCAACAAATGGAATGGTAACTTCTAATATCTTGCCCACCTTACCAAAGGGATCCTTAAGATATCAGTACAAGTGAAAGAACAGTGTAAGGTCACAAATTTTCATTCTTACATAGGATCACAGAGCATAGCGGACCCACTTACCTCCTTAGAGTCCCTGAAATACCCCTCTTTGCTTGTCATCTTAGATTGAAGATCAGTATGGGCTGGGTGTTGTGGTGAAGTGGTTAAGTGGCCACTTGGGCCACCCATATCCCATATCATGGTGACAGTTCAAGTCCTGGCTTCTCCGCTTCTGATCCAGCTTCCTGCCAATGTGCCTGGGATGGCAGCAGATGATGAACCAAGTACTTGTGTCCCTGCTGCCCATGTAGGAGATCCCGATGGAGTTCCTGGCTCCTGGGTTCTGTCTGGTCCAGCCCTGGCCCTTGTGGGTATTTGGAGAATGAACAAGCAAATGGAAGATTTCTCTCTTTCTTCCTTCTTCCATTCCTCCCTCTTCCTCTCCCTTCCTCCCTCCCTTCCTTTTCTCTCTCTCTCTTCACTCACTCTCTCTCTGTCTTTGTCTTTCCCTTTGTCTGTCATTCAGTTTTTCAAATAAATAAACTAATCCTTAAAAACCAAAGAGGAAAATCAGTAACACTATACTTCCCATTCATTTGTCCTGATATCTTAAAAAGCCTTCAGAATCATAGGCAGCATTCATTGACTAAGAAAACAGTGACTAAGCACCAGCTATGTGCCAGTTCCTGTTCAGGTACTTGTGACACATGAATGGATGAAAGTCAAGTTCCCTGTCCTTGTGGTGTGTCTATGTTAAGTGTCGTTATGTATGTCTACACCACCTTGATTAGCTGAGAATGGAAACTTTCATGCTGTTTCTGCAGGCAAAACCTTTCCACGATTCCAGGAAATCTAGAGAAGATTTGTAAACACAACCAAGTTTCCTTGGTAACATATATACACCACACTTTTCTCCACTGGGCTGTGGCAGACACATAGGATCTTCAACACAATGAAGTCCATCACAGCCCCAGATCTCCTCTAACCATGGTCACCTGCTCAGGTGTGTCTGAGCCAAATGCATGTTTTTGGGCTGGAAATCAGAGCCCCACGTCCTCACTACTGTAACTTCCAAATAGGTGGGCATGTGTGAAGTGAACCTGACCCTTACTATTGCTTGAGTATCTGTCTTAACCACCTGAGGATGGCTCTTGGAGACGCTGCTGAAGGAGGCTGATGTGACATCAGTTGAGCAGAAGTGAGTATCTGTATCTTGGGCCCAATGCTTGCTCCTCTCTGAGTCAGCAGTGGTGGGAGCCCCAGCATTGGCCTTGAGCTTGACCTCCGTCTGGTTACCCTGGTCTTGGTCCTTGCCTTATGCTGGCTGAGTGCCTTAGCGCCTTCCCCAGCATAAAAAATGCAGGTTGGGGAAGCTTGGGCAGGAGAGAAGTACTTGGTGAGACATTTAGCTGAAGGTTTCTTTGACCACAGAGCAGACTTGTGGCTTTGCTGGAATCACACTCAGGTTTATGTGCATTTGGTTTTATGAAAAATCCAGAGCCATTTGCCCAGGAGTGTAATGAGTTGACCTAGCTCAGCCACAAATGCTATTTTGGCCAGAGATAGGCTCTGTATCAAAGGGGAAATGTTCTTTTCCCCACTGCCAGGCTCGTGTGAGGACACTGTTGTAAGAGGCAAGAACCCTGGGGACCAGGGTCTTATTGCTGGCCTGCCACTAATATGCTGTGGGATCAAAGGTAGCCAGTCCCCCTCTCTGCCCCTGCTTCCTCATCTCTGACACAGGTGGACGTGGACTGGATTACCTCTCAAAGCCCTTCCAGCTCCAACAATCCAGACAGGGCTGTTCATGCAATTTGTGATTCTCAACGCAAAATGAACATTGTTGGACCCCTGATTAAAAACTTATTAAGAATTTTAAGCTAGCAACAGAAGAATAATAAACCAAGCTTTAGGCCCTTTTAAAGGTAGAATTCTTGGCGGGTGGTATTGTGGGTTAAATCACCATCTGCAACATCCGCATTCCCTATGAATGCTGGTTCAAGCCCCAGCTGCTTCAGTTCCAATCCAGCCATCTGCTAATTTGCCTGGGAAAGCAGCAGAAGTTGTTCCAAGTCCTTGGGTCCTTGGTAACCATCTGAGAGACCCAAATGGAGTTCCTGGGTGCTGGCTTCAGCCTGGTGCAATCTGGACTGTTGTGGCCATCTGGGTAATGAACCAGCAGATGGAAGATCTCTCTCTGCCTCTCTCTCTGTCTCTGTCTCTCTCACTCTCTGTAACTCTTTCAAATAAATAAACAAACCTTAACAAAATAAAAGTGGAGTCCTATATAAGCCCAAACAAGGCAGCATGTCCATGGAGCAAGTATTAATTCTTTTTTTTAAGATTTATTCTATTTATTTGACAGAGTTACAGAGAAAGGTAGACACACACACACACACACACACAGAGAGAGAGAGAGAGAGAGAGAGAGAGAGAGAGAGAGGTCTTCCATTAGCTGGTTCACTCCCCAAATGGCTGCTGCAATGGCCAGAGCTGCGCTGATCCAAATCCAGGAGCCAGGAGCTTCCTCAGGGTCACCCACATGGATGCAGGGGCCCAAGGACTTGGGCCATCTTCCACTGCCTTCCCAGGCCGCAGCAGAGAGCTGGAATCGAAGTGGAGCAGCCAGGACTGGAACCTGTACCCATATGAGATGCCGGTGCTGCAGGCCAGGGCTTTAACCCATTGGGTCACAGAGCCGGCCTCCAAGCCTTGATTCTGTGCATTCCCAAGACTCCTTTTCTGATCACACTTGAGGGAGCATAAGAGAGTGGGAAGAACGTGGACTTTGCAGTTAGGAAAACTTGGTCTTTAATCTGGGCCCTGTCTACCAGTGTGTAGGTTCCTCACCTATCTGCTCCTTGCATTAGTTTCCTGTGTGTCTAGCAAGAAGTCTGTGAGAAATACAGACAGACCTGCAGAGCGCATAGTAGGAGGTCACTAAACAACACCTTCAGGGTTGCCAGGTGCCAGAGTCGCATCCAGCTGAAGTCCACCCCACACAGGTTTCATGGAGCTGTGACAAACAGGCAAGATTATGGTAGAGAGTCAGATTCTAAACAGACTTTCTTTTTCTTTCCCCAAAAACCAGTCGTGAGGGTTTTTTACAGTAACGGTGTCTGCGGTGCACTGCTTTCTGGACCACACACTCTACATCTTAGGAAGTCGTTCCATACCCAGTGGAAAATCGTCTCGTGGGCCTGTTGCGTTTTTTCACCTCAGTGCCCCAGCTTCGCACTTGCCTCCTGCTCTTGGGGACTGCATGTGAGTCTTGAGGAAACCATTTGCTTTTCACTTGCATTTTGTGGCTGCGATTGCTCTTACTCGCTTCTGCTTCACATGCACGCACAGGGGCAGTTTCTCGCTCATCTTCAGTAGCCAGGCCAGAGGAGCAGCCGCTTTGAGGCTCTCTGCTCTACTTAATGATGCTATAAGCAGAAGGCAGCTTCTGACCCAGGGGGTAAACATCATTCATTCATATGCTCGTCCCCTCCTTCTTTCAATCATGCATTGCTTTCGAGCCTGTAATACAGGTGCCCCTCAGTATCTGGGAGGGATTTGTTCTCAGACCCATGTGGATATCAAAGCTTCCTGGATGCTCACGTTCCTTGGATAAAAGGCCTATAACCTATGCATATCCTCCTGTAGTCTTTCAATCTCTGTGTTACTTATAATACCTAAGACAATGTAAATGCTTATTTGACTGTTGATCAGTGAGTAATGCCAAGAAAAAAGTCTATATATCTTCAGCCCAGGTGTAGTGTCCAGCCTCCCATTGGTTGGATCCACAGATGTGGAGCTTGCTGATATGGAGGGCCAGTTGTGTGCCCTAGCTGTGTTGCTAGGCACTGGGATTTCAAGAATGATGACCTCTGAGAAGCTTAAGAACTCATGAGGAAACAAATGAGTGAGCAGAAAAGTTTCAAGTACAACAAGGTCAATGTTTGTGTTCAGATTGCGGATGTAAAGGCAAGAGAATGACTCCCATGAGTTCATCTCCACTGGATGAAACAGAGAAGGGAATATTGGAGCTGGGTGTTGAAGAGCAATTAGGAGTTTTCCAGGAAAATATATATATCCACCTGAAAGGAGTTCTAGGATTTTGTTGATGCTTTGCAACCCATTAACCATCTCTGGTTAATTCCCCCAAAGCAATCATCTAGGATCATGTGCATGGCACGGCAGCTCCATACACCTGTAGGCCTCGGGCCACGAGTGAGAATGTCTAGAGGTGAGGTTCCCTCTCCTCCCTACCTTAGCCAGGCGCTTCCTCCTACCCTTGTGTTTCCTTCTCTCTCGGAGGAAGATGTCCCTACATCCCTTCCTCGGGAAACCCAGTCTCATCCACCTTCCCCAATGCTTCGCTTACTACGTTCGTGGCTTCAAATTCTTCTGCTTTCCCTCTGTCAACAAACAAGTTCAAGTCTGAAGACAAACAAACCCGTTTTGAACTCTGTTATCCCCGCCAGCTACTGTGGTACTGACTGTCTTCCTTTTACTACACACTTGTTCAGGAAATTGATTTATTCCATCTTGGGCATTAGTTTCTCTCTGCTCCTTCAGCCCTTACCTCCTAATGGCCTGGCTTTCAGCCCCTCCTCCCCATTAAGTCTCATCTCTCAAAAATCAACAGACTTCCTTATCAACGGATCCACAGGCCTGTTGCCAGCTGTCATTCTCACAAACCCATGCATCATGTATACCCCTAAGCTGCCAAAATTCTTGAGATGTTTTTCCCTCTCCAATACCATAGCGTTGTATCCCTAGCTTCCCTCTGCCTCCTGCTTGCCTCTCCCACCAGCTCCTATCTCTTCTCTGGCTACACATCCTCTCCCCCCTTACTGCCCCAGCCATCCTTGGCCTGTTACCAACCCCCAAGCCCTGTCTCTGCATTCCTCAGCGTCTTGGAACCCTAGATTTCCATTTCCAACCATGTCTGCAATGCTTTCTTTTCTTTTTTTTTTTTTTTTAAAGATTTATTAATTCATTTGAAAGTAAGAGTTACACAGAGAGAGGAGAGGCAGAGAGAGAGAGAGGTCTTCCATCCACCAGTTCACTCCCCAACTGGCCTTGGGCCATCTTCTACTGCTATCCCAGGACATAGCAGAGAGCTGGTTCGAAAGTGGAGCAGCCGGGACTAGAACCAGCGCCCATATGGGATGCCGGCATTTCAGGCCAGGGCATTAACCCGCTGCACCACAGTGCCAGCCGCTGTAATGCTTTCGTTGTCAGTTCAGATGCTGACCTTGCTGTGTTCTCCCACCACCTTCATATCTGGGAGAGGGAGACCATCGGCTCATGCCAGGCCACAGACTCAGGATCTGAATGACACTGTTTACTCCTCATTCCTCTCTTCCTTTGCCCCATTTCCAATTAAAGGAACAGATCCTGGATTATGTTACTCTGAAATGATTTCTACCATATTTACTATTATAAAAGTGGTGGTTTTACCTCCCCCTTAGGCTATTGTGGATGCCCAGGGAGTGCGTGCATGCTCATTCTTTCCCAAACCACATGAACTCATTTTCTAAAGCTTCACTCACATGGTGTCACAACCTCTTTTTCCCTTCTGTGTTTATCCACATTTTGTCTCTGAATATTAACAGTGTTTTTTAGAAAACCTCTGATTTTTCTATTCCATTCAATAAGTGCTGACTCTGTAGCCAATATGTATGATCCACTCATACACATTGGAGGAGCTTCAGAAACAAAAAAGGGAAGATATAGTCTTTGCCTTTAAGTAGTAAGCTCCAACTTTAGGAGAAGACCTTTGGGGATAGGATGGAGAATGAGGAAGCTAGAAAGTATGAGAAAAAAGAAATTCTACTTTCAAAAGGCAGAGGTCAGTGTGTGTGTGTCAATGCAGCTGTGTGCATATGTGTGTTGTGTGTATGTGTGTGAGCCTACGGTTGCAAACAGCAGAGGTGGAGGGGCCGGTGCTGTGGTGTAGCAGATAAAACTGTTGCCTATGGTGCCAGCATGCCATATGAGTGCCAGTTCGAGTCCTGGCTGCTCCACTTCCAATCCAGCTCCCTGCTGATGCAGATGGGAAAGCAGCAGAGGATGGCCTGAATGACTGGGCACCTGCACGTGGGAGATCTGGAGGAAGCTCCTAGCTCCCGGCTTTGGATTGGCCCAGCTCCAGCTCTTATGGCCATTTAAAGACTAAATCAGTGAATGGAAAATCTTTCTCTCTGTCTCTACATCTCTTGGTAACTCTGCCTCTGAAATACATAAAAAAAAATCTTAAAAAAAAATAAAAAAAGCAGAGGTGGTACTTGAGGAGGGTTTTGACAGGGAGAAATGAGAGTAGCACTTTCCAGGTGAGGAAAATGGGTCTAGTTGAGCCTAAATTAGTCCACTCGATAGATTCTAAAATTCATATATTCCTTTAGGAAATAGAGTAATTGATGTAGCTTAAAGCTTTGACTCATATCCCTCTGCCCTATCCCACTCCCACCCAGGGCTCCAGGGTTACCCACTGAGTCTTCTGGTGCTGCCCAGGAAGCCCAGGGCTGAGCTCAGGGTGAGTGTGGACCTGGTCCCTTTGGAATTACAACCAGGAACTGGTTTAGGGTTTGTTTAGGGTCACTACCAGGAATAGGCTCTTAGGAAAGACAGGCTCTGGTCTTCCAACACTGGATATATGGGAACAGAAGTCTGAGGATCACTTTCTAAGCTGTATTTATGTTGTGAAAGCTGACCTAATGCCAACACTTAATTCAGTCCTTCCCCACTCCCTACACTTCCTTTCTGAACCCCTGCCCTACCTCAAAACTGGGTCTTAGCTCTGCTCTATGATGAAGAGGTTGATAACTGGCCGGGAGTCGCTGAGGAAATACAACAGGCTACAAATTGCAACAGGCTAAACCAAGGTACACTGAAATCATTTTCCAAAGCGGACAGAGGAAGACGGTGATAGAACACACACGTCATTCAGATCCAATAAGACTACTTACTAAAGGCCGCATACTGCTGGTTTGCAAATCTTTGAACTCAAGGAGCATTTTAAAACACTGGAGTTTTGGGCACTGGCATTGTGGTACAGCAGGTTAAGCTGTTGCCTGCAATGCCGACATCCATGAGAGTGCTGATTTGATTCCCTTCTGCTCCACTTCTGCTCCAGCTCCCTGCTAATGCGCCAGGGGAAGCAGTGGAAGATGTCTTAAGTATACCCATGTCACCTATGTGGGAGACCCAGATGGAGTTTCTGCTTTCTGGCTTCAGCCTGGCCCAGCCCTGGCTGCTGTGGCCATTTGGGGAATAAACTAGTATATGAAAGATCTCTCTCTCTCTCTCTCTCTCTCTCTCTCTCTCTCTGTAACTCTGCATTTCAAATAATTTTTTAAAAATCTTTTAAAAAATACTAGAAGTTTTGATTTCACACTTGAGAGGATGACATGGAATCCATTGTTGTCATGGTACTACATTGGCATTGCTATACTGAAGTTCAAGTGCTATAACCGATGCCATGTGCCCATCAATCACAATTTAAAAAGTCAGGCAATACCCCCTGCCCTTCAGCTCAGAAAGTCTATGCCCCATAGCAGTGTTCCAGATAAAACAGAACAATTTGGATTTTCAGAAACATAGTATTTTTTTAGTGTAAGCTTTTCCCAAGCTAAGTTCACTTACCTGAAATTCAAATTTAACTGAACACCTTTTTTTTTTTTTTTTAATTTGCTAAATCTGGCAACGCTATTCCAGAGGTGGAGGATCTTCCATTTGTTCTGTCACCTGCACCAAGAGGGGGCATATCTTGTAACTCTGGAACATTTCAGCTCATGTTGGACTGAAGAAATCACCATCTGGCAGGTTTAGAAAGAGTGTCTAAACTGGATTTTCCAATAGCATGTTGTTCTCAGGTGTGGTACATTCCTTAAGTCTTTTCTTCATCCGGCTAATATTCCTTGAGCATCTAAAATGTTCTAGGTACTCAGGATAAAAGAAAGAACTAAACATGTCTGTTCTCATTGTGCCTTATGCTCATAGGGGAAAATTTTCAATGCTAATTTTATATCTCAGAGTTGTCCTCAATCAGATGTGACTCCATATGTTGCTGGTTTTTACCACACTTTAATACCTTGTCACTATTGGAATGCACCTGCTTACTGCCCTGATCCTGTTTTGTCTTATACTCCTGATGCACAATTCTTGCTATGCCAGCTTCTTTTATAGTAGATTCCATGAGAATAGGTAGCAAGAAAAACTGGTGTACAGAGAAAGCTTTTAGGAGCATGGCTGTCCCAACTTAAGCACTTTTGCTCTTGGCATTCACACATGGATGGATGGGGATCTTGAACCTGCTGCATGTACAGAGACCAGCTTTCTTGACCATTGTAGCCCTCAAAACCAGCATTTGAAAGATTCCAGTAACAACGTCTGGAGCAGAAAGGATGGCTCTTGCTCAGAGCTTGGTTCCGCGGCAGACACTGAAACGTGGCTTGGCTTTGTGCTTTGGCACAGTTCCAGGGTGTTATGTTCCATTAGGGGCCCTGTGGGAGGAGGCACTGGTACCTTTTCAGAAAGCAGCCAAATCAGGCACAGACTTGCTGGCAGCCCAGCCCGGAGCGCAGGGATCTTACTGATCCATGCCCAGCTCTCAGGAGGTAACTGGCGAGAGAAAAGAAAGCAAAACAAGCAACCAAATCCCTACACACCTTATAAATTTGACTTCGAAATTTTGCCTTAAGGCTGTCAAAGAATAGAAATCATTTCATTTTCTCCAATTCTTGGGCGCTTAGTCTTCACTGGAGAGAAAATACATCCAATTATCAGATTATCAACTCTGTGTGTGTGTGTGTGTGTGTGTGTGTCTAGCCGACCCTGGAATCCCAAATCTGCTCCTTGAAAATCAATTTGGGTTAGGCCAGAATGGCCCAAAGCTTGGTCCTTGGGTCACAAGATCGGCCTCTTGGGGGGGAGGGGTGTCATGTGCCTCTGCTTTGACTGCGAGGTGTTCCTTTGATTATGTGTCTCTCCTCTGCCGGGCACAAATCGACTAGTCTCCACTGTGTCTGAGGTTGTGGAGCTGTGATTCTGTGGCAAGAAAGAACGCACATGAGATTCCTGTGCATGGCTTGTAACTGAAGTTGGCACCACCAACTCACAGCCGGTGATCCAGGCATAGCCTCTTACTGCCCTCTGGTGGAAAGGAGGGGTATTGAATAAGCCATAGCTACTTTTGACTTCTCAAGACTAAGCCATTAAAGTGTCAGTGAAGTCGGCGCTGCCGCTCAATAGGCTAATCCTCCGCCTGTGGCGCAGGCACACTGGGTTCTAGTCCTGGTCGGGGCTCCAGATTTTGTCCCATTTTATCCTCTTTCAGTCCAGCTCTCTGGCCCGGGAGTCCAGTGGAGGATGGCCCAGGTCCTTGGGCCCTGCACCCTTCTCCTAGGAGACCAGGAGAAGCACCTGGCTCCTGCTTTTGGATCAGTGCAGTGCGACAGCCGTAGCGGCCACTGGGGGTGAACCAACGGAAAAAGGAAGACCTTTCTCTCTGTCTCTCTGTCTCTCTCACTGTCCACTCTGCCTGTCAAAAAAAAAAAAAAAGTGCAGGGGTAACACTAAAATGTTCATCTAAAGGTTGTACAATCAATATACAGTAAATTAATGGAGTTTGAATGTAAGGGACACATTAAGTGAATAGAATGAAATCAAATTCTGCAATAGTCTGACTCCTCAGCAACAGGCACCTTATTTATTTTAAGGTTTATCTAATTTATTTGAAAGGTAGAGTTACAGAGAGAGAGAGAGAGAGAGCTTCTATCAGCTGGTTCACTCCCAAAATGGCCTCAACAGCTGGGGCTGGTCCAGACTGAAGCCAAGAACCAAGAGCTTTGTCCGAGTTTCCCACATGAGTAGCAGGGGCCCAAGCACTTCCCCAGGCCATAGCAGAGAGCTGGATCAGAAGAGGAGCAGCCAGGACAGGAACCGGTGCCCATATGGGATGCCAGTGCCTCAGGTGTTGGTTTTACCCATTATGCCACCGTGCCAGCCCTGGGCACTTTATTTTTTAAAACACATTTCAATTTCTTTTTAAAATTTTAATTTAGCAACACAGAGAGATACAGACAGAGAGATTGATCTCAAACCTACTGATTCACTCCCCAAATGCCTGCAACCCTGGGCGTCAGAAATGCAGTCTGCGTCTCCCACCGGGGTGGCAGGGATCCAGCTACTTGAGCCACCACAGCTGCCTCCCACAGTGCACACTGGCAGGAAGCTGACTGAGGAGGAGAAGCTGAGACTTGAACCCGGGCCCTCTAAAATGAAAGGCAGGTGTCTCGGCCTGTACCTTAACTGCTATGCCAAACGCCTTTCAAATAAATAAAATGAATCTTAAAAAAAAAAAGGAAACCCACATTTTCTTTTGAAATATAATTTGCAAACCAAAGTATTGAGCAGATAGCCTCACTTGCATTGGGGGGCCTCTCAGAAGGTCTGATCTCCCTAGCACAGGTAATCTAAGTCACTCCCTTTTTCTGTTTGCTGGGCACTTCATTTTTTGTTTCTCTCTCCAAAACCTTTCTTTTCTTCAACTATCATCTCCTGTATCTTGAGTTGATTATGAGATTCTTGTCTTTAAACATTTCCAGAAAGTCAGAATCAGTATTTGACCCAGGAAAATTGAAATTCTTTTTTTTAAAGATTTTATTTATTTATTTTAGAGATAGAGTTACAGACAGTGAGAGGGAGAGACAGAGGGAAAGGTCTTCCTTCTGGTGGTTCACTCTCTAAATGGCTACAATGGTTGGAGTTGCACTGATCTGAAGCCAGGAACCAGGTGCTTCTTCCTGGTCTCCCACGTGGGAGTAGGGGCCCAAGGACGTGGGCCATCTTCCACTGATTTCCCAGGCCACAGAAGAGAGCTGGATGGGAAGAGGAGCAGCTGGGACTAGAACTGGCACCCATATGGGATGCCAGTGCCATAGGCAGAGGATTAACCTAAAGCGCCACAGTGCCAGCCATGGAAAATTGAAATTCTTAAGCACTCTAGATTTTAGCTAGGATTTGTACCTGTTCTTCTAGAAATTCCAAAACCAAACTCATTTCAGAAATCCAAGTGAAATATCTCAGACTCAGAACTCCTGAGAGGGCCTCCAGGCAAGTGAGGCTATCTCCCAATACTTTTTGCAAATTACATTGCAAAACAAAATGCAGTTTTTTTTAAAAAAATATTTGTTTCATTTATTTGAAAGACAGTTATGGAGAGGTAGGGGCAGAGAGAGGTCTTCCATCTGCTGGTTCACTCCTCTAACGGCTGCAACAGCCTGAGCAGAGCCAATCCGAAGCCAGGAGCCAGGAGCTTCTTCTGGGTCTCCCATGTGGGTGCAGGGGCCCAAGGACTTGGGCCATCTTCTACTGCTTTCCCAGGTGCATTAGCAGGGAGCTGGATTGGAAGTGGAGCAGCCAGGACTCTAACCAGCACCCATATAGGATTCTGGCACTGCAGGCTGGGGCTTTAATCCACTGCACCACAGTGCTGGCCCCCCAAAGTGTATCTTTTTTAAGATTTATTTATTTATTTGAAAGTCAGAGTTACAGAGAGAGAGGAGAGACAGAGAGACAGAGGGAGAGGGAGAGAGAGTTCTTCCATCCACTGGTTCACTCTCCAATTGGCCACAATGGCTGGAGCTGCACTGATCTGAAGCCAGGAGCCAGGAGTTTCTTCTGGGTCTCCCAAGAGAGTGCAAGGGCCCAAGGACTTGGGTCATCTTCTGCTGCCTTTCCAGGCTATAGCAAGAGCTGGATCAGAAGTGGAGCATCCGGGGCTGGAACGGGTACCCATATGGGATGCTGGCACTGCAGGCGGCAGCTTTACCTGCTACACCACAGTGCCGGCCCTGATATATTTTTTTATTCTTAAACTTGAAATGACAAAATTTTCAAAAATTGCATCCCAATGGGAACATGGATTTTTTATTGAAATGTACCACAGTTTACTTTTTAGAATCAGGAAAAATTTTTGGAGACTATCAGAGGAGGTATTAACACATTATACATCATGCATGACTGACTTCAAATGTTTTTGAATGTAGAAATTCTGAACACCAGACTAGTCCTTGGCTCATCCTGGAAGACTTCTCTCACTTGTGGATTAATTCACTTACTCAGCATGGATTCAGCAGTATTTACTGAGCACCCATGCACCGGCTCTGAGGAACAGAGAGCCATCAGTTGCATGAAGGCGCTTGCAGAACTTAGCATCAGTCTCAAGAGCGAGAGAGACCACAGTCTGTCACCAGGAAGGGGTAGAAGGCAAATGAGGTGGGAGCTCAGAGAGGAGCTATGTCAGTTTCAGCCTTGGGGGAGGTGAAGCTAGGCACATCTGAGCTAGGACTTACAGGATGAAAAGGATTTGCACATAAAATCATTCCACGTGGCAGAAATTTATGAATTTACTCTCTCAGGGATATAAAATATAGAAAACCACTAAGTGCCACATAAGTGACTGTCCTGTTTGGTGCCTTTTGAAATGTGAAAACTAATGATATTTCAGATAATAGCAATTCTTGATTCACATCTGTCCATCACATATGAGAAGATTTCTGTCTTCTAGGAAATGTAATTCCCTCCCTCCCCTCCCCTCCCCAAAGCTGTAAAGCGAGAGAGGAGGAATAATCATTTTATTTACTCTTTGTCCGTGTTTCCTTCAGCCACTGATGCTATTCACATGATGTTCTGGCCACTTGGGCTGCCGTACAAAACCACGGTTCCCTGGGCGGGCTATAGACAACAAACACTGATTTTTCAGTTCTGGGAATGGGGCGATCCCAGATCAAGGTGCCAGCAGACTGGGTGTCTGGGGAGGATCTGTTTCCTGGTTCAAAGACGGTGACTGCTCATTGTGGCTTGGCAAGTGAAAGAGGCCAGACGAGCTCCTTTAGGGCCACAGGTCCCATCCTCGTGATGTAATCACTTGCCCAGATCATCCTGGGGTTAGAATTTCCACCTACAAATTGGGGAGCATAACATTCAGATCAGAGCATTTGCTAATAGTTATTGTGCACCTCTTCAGTCTGCTAGGAACTGAGAGGTGACACTTAGCAAGTGCGTATGGACCTTTTCTTTCTTTCTTTTTTAATTACTGGCTGGAGGCAGTTAATAGATAGAATGAAAATTCTTAATGTATAATAAGAAAAGCAATATACTACAAAGGTCAATAACCTGGCCTCTGGTGCAAAGCAACCTGAACTCGAACTTGGGTTCCATTAAATACAGACCATGCAAACTCGGGCTACTTATTTAACTTCTTGGCACTTCAGTTTTTGGTAGAAATATACTCCTAGCTCACAGACAGCCCAAGCAGGTGTTCCTGACCCACACTGGCTTTCCTCCATGTAGCCATTCCATCTTGTGGTATGATCATTCTATAGGGCTCCTTCCTCCCTGCTGAAGGGCAACTGGAGAGCATGGAAGAGGCAGCTGCTTCTTAAAGCGCTGGTCAGGAAATGGAACCCATTGACTGGAATCAAGTCATTTGCCTTCTGTTATTCAAGAGAAGCTGGGAAAAGTCGCCCTACCTAGGAAAAAGGGCAGAGCGTGGATCTTGTTGAACAGCAGGCAGTATTTAACCCAAGTCTTGTAGGCTTTGTAAACCATGTTAAGAAGCACAGACTTCATTATTAAGAAGGCATTGACCATGCAGGAGGAAAGTCATGCTCTAGGAAAGAGAATGCCTGGGTGATAGACTGGATAGCTGGGTGGCCAGTATGTCATTCAGTGGACACAGACAGAGGTGCACGTTTTCAGGGGAGGGGGTAGAGGGAGCTCAGTCGGGTTCACCCTGACTAGGAGGTGCTTCAGGATCATCAGATGCAGGTGGATACTCCAGTGGCCTACTTTGAAGTCTGAGGCTCAGGAAAGAAATGTACCAGTGAGGAAGAAGAGGGGATTGGGCACTGGTGGTTCAATGAGGCTTAAGGCAAATGTGGGGGCCAGCGCTGTGGCGCAGAGGGTAAAGCCACTGCCTGCAGTGCTGGCATCCCATATGGGTGTTGGTTAGAGTCCTGGCTGCCCTACTTCTGACCCAGCTCTCTGCTGTGGCCTGGGAAAGCAGTAGAAGATGGCTCAAGTCCTTGGGCCCCTGCACCCACATGGGAAACCCAAAGAAGCTCCTGGCTCTTGGCTTCAGATTGGCTCAGCTCCTGCCATTGTGGCCATTTAGGGAGTGAACCAGCAGATGGAAGACCTCTCTCTCTCTCTCTCTCTGCCTCTCTGTAACTCTTTCAAATAAATAAATAAATCTTTTTTTTTTTTTAAAAAAGGGCAAATGTGTAAGGGGTAACTTGAGTGAGAAAGCTGACAAATAGGAAGCTACTGTCTGACAGAGAAATGTCTGGATTGATGATTTCAGAGACAGAACACCTTTGACTGACAGGGAGAACTGGTACGTGACTTGAGAGTGCATGAAGTGAAGTGGATGTGAAGGGGACTGGAGACAGGACAACGAAGCTCCTGGGATGAAGGGGGGTGGGATGGAGAGGATCCGGTCTCTAAGATGAAGTGGGGGGGAGTGAATGAGGAACACACCTCTTTCCCATCCTGGGAGTCTGGATCATCTTCTTCAACCTAAAGCCATGCCCACCACTCTTCAGTTCTTCAGGACCCTGGGTATCATGTGATCATCGCTGATGGGAACCCCTGCCCCAGGCTGAACCCAGCATTTCCTGTGCCCCTGGCCCTCACCCTGTCAGGCAGAGGCAGTCCTGATGCCAGGACTTGAGAAAGGAAGTGCCCCCTACTTCCCCCTCTTCTTCTTCTAAAGATTTATTCATTTGAAAGGCAGAGCGACAGAAAGTAGTATGTGTGTCTGTGTGTGTGCGTGTGAGAGTGAGAGAGAGCACAAGAAAGCGAGATCTTCCATCTGATGCTTCATTCCCCAAATGTCTGAAACAGCACCAGACTGAAGCCAGAAGCTCAGAATTCAACCTTGATCTCCCATGTAGGTGGCACGGACTGACTACTTGGGCATCACATACAGTCTCTCAGGGTGTGCATTCACAGGAAGCTGGAATCAGAAGTGCATCTAGGACTTGAACTCCAATATGAGATATGGGCATCCCAAGTGGTATCTTTTTTTTATTTATTTATTTATTTTTATTTATTTTTTTATTTTTTGACAGGCAGAGTGGACAGTGAGAGAGAGAGAGAGAGACAGAGAGAAAGGTCTTCCTTTGCCGTTGGTTCACCCTCCAATGGCCGCCGCGGCCGGCGCGCTGCGGCCGGCGCACCGCGCTGATCCGAAGGCAGGAGCCAGGTGCTTTTCCTGGTCTCCCATGGGGTGCAGGGCCCAAGCACCTGGGCCATCCTCCACTGCACTCCCTGGCCACAGCAGAGAGCTGGCCTGGAAGAGGGGCAACGGGGACAGAATCCGGCGCCCCCACCGGGACTAGAACCCGGTGTGCCGGCGCCGCTAGGCGGAGGGTTAGCCTAGTGAGCCGCGGCGCCGGCCCCAAGTGGTATCTTAACTGCTACGTCAAATACTTGCCCTGTTCCCCCTTCTCATAGCTGCTTGGATAGAGATAATGACAGGGCCCAAGGAGGTTTCAAGATTACACGAAGGAAAGAGCACAAAATTCTGAATGACAATATAATGAAGACAATGTGGGTGAGGAAAAAAGAGCAATTGCATTTGAGCTCTTTTGTATTTCTTTATTTTGTATTTTTATTTTTTTTGCCAGGCAGAGTTAGACAGTGAGAGAGAGAGAGAGAGAGAGAGAGAGATAGTGAGAGAGAGACAGAGAGAAAAGTCTTCCTTCCGTTGGTTCACTCCCCTAATGGCTGCCATGGCCGGCGCTGAGCCAATCCGAAGCCAGGAGCCAGGTGCTTCCTCCCAGTCTCCCATGCAGGTGCAGGGACCCAAGCACTTGAGCCATCCTCCACTGCCCTCCCAGGCCACAGCAGAGAGCTGGACTGGAAGAGGGGCAACCGGGACTAGTACCCAGCGCCCCAACCAGGACCAGAACCCGGGGTGCCAGTGTTACAGGCAGAGGATTAGCCAAGAGAGCCATGGTGCCGGCTGCTCTTTGGTATTTCTAGAGTGTTTGGTATCTTATTCTTTTTTATACTATGGGTGTTATTTACAAAGCAGCATTTTAAGAGGAAATGCTTCATAAACTGTAGTAGGTCATTATAAATGGCTCCCAATGAGTAAACAAACCATGTTTCCCTATCCCTATGCTTCTTTGCAATGTGTCTTTACTGTTTTCCCCAACAAGAGCTGAACTTGATGAATCAGAAATGTTGACCAGTAGGGTGTGGTGGAAGTGGCATTTGAGGACTTCTGAGCTCTTAGGAGGCATTTGCTTTTGCTCAGCGTGGATCTCAGTTACTATACAGGGAGTCCTATTGGAGAGAGGGTTCATTGGAAAGGTATGTCCTACAAGATGTGAAACCACTTGGAGACAGAAGCCACATGGAGGTGCACTAGGGCCTCAGACATGAGTGTGAGCCCATTTAATGCCCCAAGAAGAGGGAGACCTAGCCATTCCACTGCACTCTCAGCCATGTGAGCCACTCCAGAAGGGATACCAGTTGCCCAAGTGAAGCCATCTTGGATCCTCTAGATCCAGACAAGCTACCCCAGCCAATACCATCACGTGAAGGAGCAATGGATAAGTCATCCCTGCAGAGCCCTAAATTCCTGAGCCACAGGACAGTAAGTATTTTTTTAAAGATTTATTTATTTTTTTGAAAGTCAGAGTTACACAGAGAGAGGAGAGGCAGAGAGAGAGAGAGAGAGAGAACCTCCATCCGATGGTTCACTCCCCAAATGGCTGTAATAGCTGGAGCTGCGCTGATCCCAAGTCAGGAGCCAGGAGCTCTTCCAGGTCTCCCACGTGGGTGCAGGGGCCCAAGGACTTGGGCCATCTTCCACTGCTTTCCTAGGCCATAGCAGAGAGCTGGATCGGAAGTGGAGCAGCTGGGACTATAACTAGCATCCATATGGGATGCTGGCACTTCAGGCCAAGGAGTTAACCTGCTGTGCCACAGCGCCGGCCCCAGGACACTGAGTATTAAAATGACTGTTAGGTTACCAGGCTATTGCTTGCTCACCAGCAATGGATAACTGACACATGGACATTGTAGAGGAGAAAAAGTAGTATCATTTCCTTATCCATTGCAAGGTTCATGGCTGACACCCCTTTAACAAGAGATTATCAAGAGAAAAGCACAGCAAGTTAACCAAAGCTGGCAAACCAGAGGCTGGGGATTGTAACTTTAGAAGTGATGAGTGTGGTTGGGGTGGTTTGTGAGGTTGTTGCAAGACCTTCACCCAAGTCTCCTGAGACACAGGAGGGCAGGCCTGCTGCTTGCACAGTCCCAGTTTTCCCAGAGCCCAATTGGCTGGTTCCTATTACAAGGCCCAGAGTCCTTCTCACTAGTCAATACTCTTTCACATAAGACTGTGAGTCTACGAATTTATAATTCGGGTTGTAATTCAGCAACCCACATAATTAAATTTGGGTCAAGGTCAGTCCTGAAGATAAAAACAGTTCTTTTAGGATTACTAGAAGCTCCCTGATTCTCTGTGACTTGAGCTAAGAACTGAAGACCCGAGCTTGTCATTTCCCGTAGACTACCCAGTGCTCTGAGAGGCAGCGCTGCCTCTGCAATCCTCCTAGGGTCCCCAAGGACTTCAGAGGGCGCCTCGTCACAATCCACCTTGGGCAATTAAACACAAACCATGGGTTTCTCATACCCCACTTTCCCTTGATAAAGAGATCGTTACTGCGGTCAAAGCTAAGGAAATCACCAAACTACTGTATATCATTTTTGAAGGGCTGTTTTCTGGGACCACTTCTGGTGGCATAATGTCAGAGCCCATCAGTAAGCCAGAACACTACATCTATTTCAGCAGAGAAAGGTAAAGGAATATAAGAATTGGGGAAAAATGAAACACTGGGCTAACACAAAAATAACCCCTGGAAGCAATCGCAGCCACCAGGGCTGGCCAAGAATTTGGAGTTACCAGAATTTAAACCCGCAGAGAGGGACCTGGCCATGGGGACTCAGATCTCTGAGACAGCACCATCTGGAGCTACCATACCTCTGAGGATAGTTCTGGGAGTGTGTCAGAAACAGTCAGAATCAACTGTCATCACTTGGACTGAAGAACTCTTCGGGTCAACACTGCCAGGGATCAGAGAGCACGAAAGTACCTTCTCTCTTCTAATTGCCTTCCACCGCCCTCTGGTGGCCAATTTTGGTAAAACTACCAGCCGGCAAAGACAATGTAGCTTACTGAGTTCTAGTTCCAGCATCACAGAACAAATAACAGAAGCACCCCCCGCCCCCGACTGGGGTGAAAGGCCATAGGTAAATGGGTCAAAAATTTATGTCTCTGAATATATAGGTTCATGTGCACACATGTGCATGTGTGAACATGCACACACACATATACACATGCCTCTCAAGATTTTGGTACACAGTATTTTGGCATTAAAATAATTTCTTTTTCTAACAGTAACAATATTTTTCTTCTTTCTCTCTCATTTTTTTAAAAAAGATTTTTTTTAATTTAATTTCAGAGTTACAGAGAGGTCTTCCAAAGGTGGTTCACTCTCCAGATGGCTGCAATGGCCAGGGCTAGGCCTGGCTGAAGTCAGAAGCCAAGAGGTTTATCTGGATCTCCCACATGGGTACAGGAGCCCAAGTACTTGGGCCCTCTTCTGCTGCTTTTCCCAGGCATGTTAACAGGGAGCTGGATTGGAAGTGGAGCTGGAACTTGAACCGGCGCCGATATGGGATGCCAGTGTCACAAGTGGTGGCTTTACCCACTATGCCACGATGCTGGAACCTCATCCTTCTTTCTGTAGAAAAATATAACCAAGTTCATAGAAGAGGAAAGATGGCCACTGTTAATATTTTTCAATTCATCCAGACCTTTCCCTTGCTGTGTGGATGTGGATTTTTTCATGAGATCACAGTGTACAGTTTCTAAACTGCTTAAAAAACCACCCGGATGTATAATCAAAAATTGTTCCACATGTGGACTGCAATTTCAGCTCCTGCTTGAGCCTTCAGTCTTCCCTATGGGTTTTGGGCTTTCCTATTCAACCCCTACAATTGCATACGCCATTTTCCCCCAATAAATCCCTTTATATGTCCAATTGGTGTTTGTTGGGATCCTGATTGTGTCACCATCCTTCAAACCATAGCAAAACCAAACAATACCCTTCTTGATCCTGCATCTGTCACCACATAAACTCTCATCTTCCCTTCTCATGTAAACATCTAGAAACATTATCCGGCAGTCACTGTTTCTAATTCCTCCTTTTGCTATCACCTTTGAGCTATGGTCCCATTTATTCACCTGGTGATTTGGATGTTTTCTTGTGAGTAGCCCATGGGAAATCTCAAATTCAGTGTATCTCATTATCCCTGCCGCCTATCTAAATCTGCTGCTCTGAATGTCCCATCTCAAACTCAAGGCAAAAATCCTGAAGTCATTCTGGACATTCAAATATCTAAATAGCAGACGTCTAAGTAAAGTCTACTTTCTTTCTCCAGAAACAATGCTTAAAGGCTCAGGCTTTTACTTCTGGCCTCAGCTTTCATCATAAATTCCTATCTGGTCTCCTTGCTTCCAGCTCTTTCTCCTCACGCCTCTTCTCCAGTGCTCCTCCTTTGATGCAAAGCCACCAAAATTGTACTACCTTAGACTCAATGAGTGACTACTTTATCAGGCACAGTGAGCGCACTTCAACCCAGACTATCACAAGGATCTTTTACAAAACACAGATGAAAGCCCTACACAGAAGTAATGAGTAAGAATTTCCAAAGCCAGGCCTGCAATCTATTTTCAAAAGCTATGCAGCTACAGCTAATTTCAACAACCAGTCAGTTTTGGGAACCACTAGCTTTCAGGGTAAAAATTTAAATTCTGCCATGATCTGACATCAGCGCTCCCAGCTTCGTCTGGCTGCATACATCTTGCTTCAACAACACCTACCCACAGCGATTCTTCACTCCATACTCTTTAATGCCTCTCCATCAGGAATATCCTTTTTCTTTTAACTGCTTGGAAATTCCTATTTATCGTTGAAAAACTATTTTGAGCATCACCTAATCTCTCATTTTTGAGGTCTGAGCTTAGCAGTGAGATGTAACAGCCAGTAGAGCATACTGATAGTACTGCCTTCAGTATTTCACGTCATTGGATAAACTTACAAGTACAATATAGTCAGTTCAATCTAACGGTGGGTTAAGTTCTGTGGGGCTGTGGTAGGTTGAATAAGGGTTCCCCCAAAGATGTCCACATCCTAATCCCTGGAATCTGTGACTGTTTCCTTACATGCAGAAGGGCCTTTGTAGATGTGATGCAGTTAGATTCTGAGACAGAGATTCTTCTGGTAACTCCATGGGCCAAATGTACACATCAGGGTATTTTTTTTCAGTGTGTAATTTATTTTATCTTATTTTTAAAATTTTTTTAACTTTTATTTAATGAATATAAATTTCCAAAGTACAGCTTATGGATTACAATGGCTTCCCCCCCATAACGTCCCTCCCACCCGCAACCCTCCCCTTTCCCACTCCCTCTCCCCTTCCATTCACATCAAGATTAGAGGGAGGCAAGGAGAGGGTGAGGCAGAGGAAGGCGAGGGGACACTGGACGATGCTGTGCTACTGACACTGAAGGCACAGGATTGGGACACGAGCTAGGAATGAAGGCAGGCTCTAGAAGGTGGAAGAGGCAAGGAAGCTAACTCGTCCTTGGATCCTTGAGAAGGAACCAGCCCTGCTAACTTTAGTACAACGACACTGATTTCAGACTTCCGACTTCCAGAAGCCCAATATAGCTTTGTGTTGTTTTGAGCCATTACATTTGTGGTAATGTCAATGGTAATGCAGCAACAGGGAATTAATACACAGCCCCTAGGGCACTGTGCTGATACACTCAAGGGGTCTCTATATCAAGTTAGGGAGTAAGGACGGGTGTTCAGGAAGAATCACAGAAGGCAATGACCCCGGAGCTGAGGCAGGGAGACTGGATTCCCATGGTCCAGGTAGGGGAAGCACTATGTGCGGAGGTGCACAGAGCACAGAAAGGTTCCATTAAATAGTAGTAGTACCCACATTATTAATCATGGTTAAGAGTAAATGTTGTATGCCACGTAGTCTAAAGAAACTTACAATCGGATCAGGTAAATGTTATTATTATTATCTTCTTCACTTGACCCATGAGGTCATAGGGCTAGTATCCAGGGCAGCTAGAATTAGAACTTTGGCAGGCTGTCTCCCAAACTTACCACTTGCATCTTTAATTTCAATACACTGGGCACTGTTAAGTGCTTTAGGGTGCATTAGTGTGGCGGAGTATATTTGAACTATTAGAAAGATATTGCACACACAGTCTCTGCCTTCCCAACAAAATAAATAATAAAGACAATAAAGGAACGGTCAGCAGCGCTTGGAATATCATCTCCCCTTGAACACTGACAGAGGACAGAGGTGATGGACAGTCCGACGACCTCCGGGATTCTTTGGTGTGATCCCGGTTTTGCGCTGCCCGAGGTTAAGACAAAGCCTCCCTTGATCCAGAGTACATCGCATCTTCATTGCAACTGCCACAACACGTATACGCACCTTTATTTCATCTCTTTCTTCCCTACTGCGTGAGGCCAAATTGAGAGTGTATCTCGGCTTCAATTTCCATGTATGTAAAGCACACAGCTGCAAACCTGGTTGTGCCCTGCGCGCCCATTTTGACTGAGTCGTACGGGGATGTTTTCTCCCCGTCTCTCAAGTCTTCCCCGGGATTTCGATGCACAGCCAGGGCTTAGTAAGCGGGCCGGGAAGCTGTTTGGGTCCATCCTACCTCCGGCACTTGGCCCGGGCTTCCTCGCCCTGCTTCTGACCAGCGCGTCCACTCCCGGAAGCGACCTCGCTCCCAGCCCCTGGCCCCGCCCCGGCCCCGCCCCTTACCCCCGCTTCCTCCCGGACTTGGTCTCATCCACCCCTCCTGCAGTGGCTCCACTTGGTCTGGTCCAGCCTCGCCCTTCCCAGGCCTTTCCCCCACCTCGCAAGATGGCTACGATGCTGCCGGGCCAGGAGCCGTGGAACCGCGTGAGGATCCCCAAAGCGGGGAGCCGCAGCACGGTGACAGTGCAGCACCCCCGCGCGGACCTGGGTGAGTGCGGCGCCGGGCCAGCAAGGCAGGCGTTTCCGGAGGAGGCCGCGGAGCCGGGGCGGGCGCACGTGGGGCAGGGGTGGGACTTCCGGAGCCCGTGGCACTCTGGGAAGCGGCGCGGGGCGCCCGGGACTGAGCCGGGTCTGGAGTTGGGGAGAGTGTGCTGAGGGCGCTTTTAGGGGCTGTGGCTTCGTAGCCCTTTCGCGCGAGCAATGAAAGGCCAAGGGCCAACTCCTGCGCCGAGGAGAGAGGCTCACACGGGAAACGCCAGAAGTGCTGCGTGGGAACGCAATGTTCTCAGGCCGCCAGAAGCCTGGATCCGCCGTGTCCCGACCTCCCAGCAGATGGGGCATCGCCCATGCACTTCAGACAGCATAATTTAAACACTTAGAACCTGTCATATCATCGCGTCCCTTTATCTGTCCACTCGACGCAGCTTACAAATTAAATTGCCTTTTCCTTTATCCAAAAATTCTGTAAGGATTCCCATTAGGCATGGGCAATTCACCAACCCATCCCAAGGCAGCCAGTTCTTCATGTAGTTGGGACAGTAAGAGAGAGAACTTCCATCTAGTGGTTCACTTCCTACATACCCACAACAGGCAGGGGTGGGCCAGGCTGATGCAAGAAGCTGGGAATCGGCTAGCGCCATGGTGCAGTAGGTTAATCCTCCCCCTGTGGCGGTGGCATCCCATATGGGCGCTAGTTCGAGACCTGGCTGCTCCTCTTCCGATCCAGCTCGCTGCTATGGCCTGGGAAAGCAGTGAAAGGTGGCCCAAGTTCTTAGGCCTCTGCACTTGTGTGGGAGACCAGGAAGAAGCTCCTGGCTCCTGGCTTCGGATCGGCGCAAATCCGGCCATTGCTGCCAATTGAGGAGTGAACCAACGGATGAAAGACCCCCCCCCCACCCCCGACTCATCTTCTCTCTGTGTAACTCTGTCAAATAAATAAGTAAAATCTTTAAAAAAAAAAAAAAAAAAGCTGGGAACTCCATCCAGGTCTCCCACATGAGTGGCAGGGCCAGCACTTGAGCCATCATCTCCTGCCTCCCTGGTGCACATTAGCAGGAAGCTGAAAGACAAGCAGGGAACTGGGACTCAAACCAGGCCATCTGATATGGGATTGGAGCTTCCCAAGGGTGATCCAACCACTAAACCAGATGCCTGCCTCTCCTCCGTGGTTTTGTCAATTTTAGATTACTTACAATACTTAATGGGATGTAAACGCTATGCAAATAGTTGTTATACTGTATTGTTTAGGGAATAATGACTAGAAAAAGTATATACCTATTTAGTACAGATGGCATTTTTTTCCCAAATATTTTCAATCCATGGTTAGTTGAATCCACAGATGCAGAACCAATGGATACAAAGGGCCAACTGTGTATTTTTTTAAATATTTATTTTATTTATTTGAAAGGCAGAGTTTTGGAGAGAGAGATCTCCCATCTGCTGGTTTACTCCCCAAATGGCTGTGATGGCTGTGGTTGGGCCAGGCTAAAGCCAGGAGCCTGAAACTCCATCCCAGTCTCCCATATGGATGGCAGGGACCCAAGTGCTTGGGCCATCTTTCTCTGCTATCCCAGGCACATTTGCAGAGAGCTGGATTGGAAAGAAAGCAGCTGGGACTCCAGCCTGCACCCACATGGACTGCCAGAGCCAGTCATAGGTGGCAGCTTGCCCCACTGTGCTACAGTGCTTGCTACAGTGCTGGTCCACAATTGTGAATTCTTCAAGTGGCATACAAATTCAGTTTCTTTTGACTTTTTTTTTAGATTTATTTTTATTTATTTGAAAGTGTTACAGAAAGAGGTAGAGTCAGAGAGAGAGGTCTTCCATCCACTGGTTTACTCCCCAGATAGCCACAATGGCTGGAGCTGAGCCAATCCAAAGCCAGGAGCCAGGAGCTTCTTCCAGGTCTCCCAGGTGGGTGTTGGGGCTCAAGGAGTTGGGCCATCCTCTGCTGCTCTCCCAGGTGCATTAGTAGGGAACTGGATCAGCAGTGCAGCAGCCAGAACTCTAACTGTTGCCCATGTGGGATGCTGGCAGTGCAGGCTGGGGCTTTAACCTGCTACACTACAGTTCCTTTGACTTTGCAGGCTCTGAATTTATTATGTCTTGCTTATGTGCATTGCAAAATAAGACTCGGATTCAGAGAAGCATACTTGTGGGTCCCACCTTCAAGATACATATGTAAATACACCAAATGACTGACTGCAATGTCCTGATAAAATGTGATAATCAACATTCTTGTTTAACTGATGTCTTAGTGATTTCTGAACTTTATACCATCTATCACCATTGTCCAACTTCTCATGTACTTAGAACCATGAATTGTGTTCTTACAGTTGAGGCTGATTACATTAATTTGTTCTTGATTCCTTTAAAGCAAATACGGAGAGATGCTTCTTTTGGTTATTTTTATATAATACGTGTAATGTAGAAATACATACTGAATGTTGTTAAATGTCTTTGTCTTAGACCATTGCATCGGAGCTGTCATCAGAGAATGCCGTCTTGTCACACTGTCTCTAAGGAGTCAAATCTTAGATGCTGAAGCAGATGTGTTATGTGCAATCCTTTATAGCCATCACAACAGAATGGGCCGTCACAAACCCCATCTAGCTCTCAAACAGGTGAGGAGCAAGCCTGTGTTTCAGATCCAGCCTGCTTCTTGATGCAGATGTTATTTCCGGAAGTCTCAGTAAATTATGTGTGATGACTTACAGTTACATACAGGCTGTCTTTTTTCCTAAAAGCATTACGAAAATAATTTTGTTAGAAAAGAATGATGTTTAGATTCATTCTTTGCAGGTCTTGTTTCTAGTGGGTAAGTAAACATGTTCTTCATTATATGTGATTTATAATAACAGTGCCTTTGCCCAGTTCAAAGATACAGTGATTTGATCAATATAGAGTGTTAGACATTATGAAAGTTTCCTGAAAAAAATCATAAAAATTTTGAACAAGGTCACAGTCTATTGTTGCACTATGCATAAACTAATCAGTAGTGTGTTGGAGTGAATGGGTGGAGTTTCAGTGAGTTGTGGTGTAAAGTGGTTTCACGTAATTTTTGGAGCTTATGGTAAAACTGGGTTCTCTAGCCAAGGGACAGTACCACAGAGTAGAGTGTCTTAATCTGGGTTCCTTATATACTCATTCATTTGTTTCCTTATTAATGCTGCAGGTCAGAAGTCCAGTGCTACCTATTGTATGACAGAGCCACCTTAAACTGCACTGTCCTTGGTGCTGGTGCGTATATAGCCCGGTCTTCAGCCTTACAGACTCATGCTTTCTGGCTGATGGACTTCAGGTTGTGAATAATCATCCAGTGTTAGAAATCTGATGCTCTGTGGTCTGTGTTTCTTCCTCTCATGTAGCTCTCCCATCTGGTTAATTGAGAGGTCAGACTTTTCTCTGCGTCTGTTCCTTCTTTCATTCTGGCTGCCATTCTTTTCTTAGACCTTGTCAGCTTATAGTTGTCTCAGTATCCTAACTGAGGTTTCCTCCTCCAGTCTTTCCTACACTCGGCATATTCTCTACAGCAAAGCCCAGTTGATTATCCTAAAACACAACTTTGATTTTTAATGGTTCTCTACTGTGTTCTGCATAAAGACCAAACTCCTTAGCTTGTCTTACAAGATCTTCTTTGATCTGGCCTCTTCAGGCTTCTGTACTTGGATTTCCCTCTCACCTTCAGATATCTTCCATTCCAGCCAGCCTGAATTTGTGATGAGTCTAAAGGTTCACCATGTTGGCTTCCCCTTTAGACTCCTGGCTACCTAGTCCTGTACATTCAAGTTACGCGGCCTCTCCATGTCTCCTCTTGAGGGCCTTCCTCTAACTCCCGTTTTACATTTCCTGACAGTAATGCTGTTTCCAAGGTGTAACATTTCCAAGGTGTGTCGAATGGTAATCCCATTTTAAGTTGCATTTTTCTGAATATTAGTGAAGTTGAAGTCCTCAGTTTTTGGCCCTCTTGTTTATACTTTTCATAAAACATTTAATGAGCCTGTGCTGTAGCATGGTTATTTCTGTGGTATGTTTTATGTTCCCTGAGATTCCTTAGGTAGGGAACGGAGCATGTCCTATGCAGCTGTGGCTTCTGCAGTTGATGTTACCACCGCTATTTCTACATGTATCTGCTTCACATTTTACAGTTTGCAGACAGCTTTATGTACTGTAAGACTTACTTTTTATTCTGCCATCAAAAGTTCAGTATTGGAATTATCCTTTCTCTAACATTCCCCTAAATGGAGCACAGAAAATAGTTGCTTCTTAATGTCTCACTTCTTATCTTACTGTTTTCCAAGTACTTTACTGTCTTGGTTTGTCACTAGCTCTCTAAGGTGGTGTCCAGACTTAAAAATTTAAAGATAAGGGAATTTCAGGATTGTTGTCTCTGTTGTTCTGAAGGACTATGCTATTAAGTTAGAGTTCAGAACTTGGATTCACTTTTTTGTATAGTAGATGTAGCTCCAGCAAGATACTGTTGTGGCCCTCAAGATCTTTACATTTTTCAGTCTGATGCAGTTGCGTGTATGCCCTTCGTGGTCTAAGGACTACAGAGTTGTTCAAATTTTGTACAAATGTATGGCTGTTGATATTTTTTTTTAAGATTTATTTTTATTTACTTGAAAGTCAGAGTTACACAGAGAGGAGAGGCAGAGAGAGAGAGAGAGGTCCTCCAGCAATGGTTCACTCCTCAATTGGCTGCAATGGCCAGAGCTGTGCCGATCTGAAGCCAGGAACCAGGAGCCTCCCCTGGGTCTCCCACGTGGGTGCAGGGGCCCAAGGACTTGAGCCATCTTCTACTGTTCTCCCAGGCCATGGCAGAGAGCTGGATTGGAAGTGGAGCAGCCAGGACTAGAACCGGAGCCCATATGGGATGCTGGCGCTTCAGGCCAGGGCGTTAACCCGCTGTGCCATAGCGCTGGTCCTGACTTTTTTTTAAGATTTTATTTATTTTATTTGACAGGTAGAGTTACAGACAGTGAGAGAGAGATACAGAGAGAAAGGTCTTCCTTCCATTGGTTCACTTCCCAAATGGCCGCAATGGTCGGAGCTGCACCGATCCGAAGCCAGGAGCCAGGTGCTTCTTCCCAGTCTCCCATGCAGGTGCAGGAGCCCAAACACTTGGGCCATCCTCCACTGCCCTCCCCAGGCCACAGCAGAGAGCTGGACTGGAAGAGGAGCAACTGGGGGGACTAGAACTGGTGTCCATATGGGATGCCGGTGCCACAGGCAGAGGATTAACCTAGTGCACCACGGCACTGGCCCCTTTAACATTTTTTAAAAAACAAAAAATTTAAAATGTTATTGAGTGCCTTCTTGACACTGTTCAAAGGACTGGGTAATGGTGGTGAACAGAATGGACAAAATATATGGTCCTTGTGAGGCATGTTGTTGGGAGAGAAACACAATTAATCATGTGTCAGATGGTGATAAGTGCTATGAAGCCCAGAAGGAGGAATACAGTTTTATATTTTAAATAAGATATACCTATTTTTATTTTAGTATTAAATGTTTTCTACATCCTTTTATTTTTACTCCTTAATTTTTACCAACTAGAGATAGGGAATTGTCTTAAATACCTTTTTATTCCTCAGTCTGCCTTACAGGTAATAGATGTTCAGTATACATTTGTCCAGCGACTAACCCACTGTTCTCATCTCTGTGGTACTTACAGACTGCTGAATTTAATAATTTACTACCTTGTTTTAATAGTTTTACTCTTAAAAATGGCACTGCCTCAGCAAAATTATAATCTTGAAAATAATCTTACACTTACTAATGGCCTGATTTGATAAATTTGTTTGGCTGGATAAATTCCAGGTTTATAACCAGAAGCAATTGCTTTGGCTTGAAATTTCTTTACATACACAAAAAAGTTACTCTGCAGTATTTAAGGTATCCCTATACTTTGAAAATCTGGATCTTTTTGTTTTCTTGGTCATATAAGGGACCCTATCTGCATGATAAATATATAAATTTGAGCTACTCTTTGTCTTTCAGGTTGAACAATGTTTAAAACGTTTGAAAAACATGAATTTGGAGGGTTCTATTCAAGATTTGTCTGAGTCGTTTTCCTCTAAGTAAGTGGTCCAGGTGCATTGTGATGTGGGCTGGAAATTTGACACTTTCGTGACCTGCTTTTGGACTTTTCTCTACATGTTGTTGGAGTATAATCAATTATACCTCAGCTGTACATATTTTATATTTATATAGGGCACCTAGGGTTTGTGGTAGTAAATCTCCCTGTGCTGGTCTGTGGGAGAGACTGGAATGAAATTGAAATCTGGGTCATGGTAGGTTATAGTGAAACATCAGTGGGTTGTTACTGAATGTGGCAACTTGAAATTGAACTTCAAGTAAGTCATCCCTTGAGAAATGTGCTGTGTTTAAAAGTGAAAGTAATGTATTTTTCTATTTTTGTCAAGTGAAAATCAGCCTGTCACTACCAAAACATGCGTGCTCCCCAGCCAACCGGTGGTGGAGCTGGTGCTGCTGAAGGTTTTGGGAGCCTGCAAGTTATTGCTCCGCTTGTTGGACCGCTGCTGCAAGACATTTCTGTATCCTCGAATCTAATGAAATCACTTCTTTTTGGGCTCTGCGGGAGGTTTAGCCTGTGGAAATTCTTAGAATTTTGCTTCTTGGTCTCCTTTCCCCAGGAATTGCCTGATGTGGCCATTGCCAAGAATGCCTGTCTCTATCGAGTATGTTTATCCTAAGAACATGGGCAGCTAGAACTTTTTAATCTTTGAAACTAAACCTCAGAAACTAAATTTAATAATCACAACTGTAGCAGAGTATATATTACTATATTTTTAAGTTTCCATGAGCTAAATAGAACATTTTTTAAGGCTTTAATGCTTTCCAAAAGATTCTTATTACTTGGAATATATTTCTTCTTTCATAGTTTCAAAAAAAAAAAAAAAACTGTGAAATCCAAATTACTTTGGTTTTGTTTTCCCACCTTAACACATTCTCTAGCTTGACTGTGAAGCATTTAGGTTTGGAAGAGTTCATTATATTAAACCTTGTGATGGTTGGGCTGGTGAGCAGATTATGGTACGTATCTACCTCTGAACTCCTTCATTGCTTTTTTCTCTCTCTACCTCGGCCTAGGTTTCTTACTAGTAGTTTCATATTTGTTTTCCCATGGGATAGAGTGGGTGTGTGAGTTCCTTTTCTATTTGGCAGAGGTAGATTGGGAAGCTGAGTGATAAGAGTAATATCAAAGATGTAAGCTTCATATTTGAAGCCACGAGATCAACCCATAGAACAACTAAACGATGTATTTCTAGGACTAGGAGTAAAGAAATTGTTGGGATAATCATATTGTAAAAGGCTATTGAAAATGATGGGCTGGTGTAGCCTTGTTTGTTTCTGACCTTTGGTTTCTAATTTGCAATGGCAGTGACAAATACAATTTTGACATTCCCATGTGCTCCAGACTAATTTCTTCTGCTGGAAGCACCTTTGCTTTTTTTTTTTTTTTTTTTTTTTTAGATTTATTTATTTATTTATTTAAAAGGCAGAGTTAGATAGAGAGGGAGAGAGAAAGATCTTTAATCTGCTGGTTTACTCCCCAAATGGCTGCAATGGCCAGAGATGGGCTAATCTGAAGCCAAGAGCTAGGAGCTTCTTCCAGGTCTCCCATGTAGGTGCAGGGACCCAAGTACTTGGGCCATCTGCTGCTGCTTTCCCAGGCACAGTAGCAGGGAGCTGTATTGGAAGTGCAACATCCAGGACTCGAACCGGCACCCATATGGGATGCTAGCACTGCAGGTGGTGGCTTTACCCATTACAGTGCCGGCCCTGCACCTTTACTTTTTGAAGCATATTTGGTTGTTATAAAGAACTCTGGTAATACCTGCAGACTGTACAGACACTGTACTGCATGTATTGGTATATATCATGAAACTGGTCTGATGGATAGTGACACTTGGAATCTGTCTCTGTTTATAAGGAGATCTGTTGTGGCTATTTCAGACAATTAGGATCTCTAATTTGAATGTGAGAAAATGAAAAGAAAACGAAGAAAGTACAAGGGTAGAAAATTCTTTTGCCTTCCAAGATTGAAAACTTTGCTTTGATATTTTAAGTATGTTTGCTATCCTCTTGCTTTTTAAAATTTTGCTTACTTTTAATTAGAAGTAAAACTGTTTGAATCACTGATCATTTAAAAATACTAAACTTTGCTATTTTCTGCAATGAAAATAACTGTAATTATTGATGATAATGTGATTAATTTAGAATATTAAAAATGAAAAATATGAAGAAAAAGAAATTTGCCTAAAATCTCACCGTATAGACAACACCACCCTAGAATATTGCTGTGCATCCTTTGACACGCCTCTTCATGTAATACTGTATTTGTTGAGTAACATTTCTATTTTGACGTTTCTGTTTGTGCTGGCTATTTGCAAGTACGTATTGTAGGTTTTTAAAAATCTGTGGTGCAAGAGCTTGATAGTCATTTATTTTTGTCTTTTTATCATGCAGTTAATCATAATAATCTTGTGTATTTTAATGCTGGGTGATTCATAGCTCCTGTTTCTTTCTCTAGGGTTCTCTACAAAGGTGTTTTAAAAAGGTTGGTTTCCTTATATGAACCATTGTTTGGATTGCTTCAGCAGATCTCCAGGATTCAACCAATGCCTTACTTCAAAGATTTTACCTTTCCTTCTGATATTGCTGAATTTCTAGGACAGCCATATTTTGACATTTTTCAGAAAAAAATACCTACAGCTTTTGCAGCTAAAGGAGTAACTAAATTGCTGAATAGACTGTTTTTAACAAAAGCGCAGTCACCAAGCTCTAGTGAAGAAACCTTACATAAAATTTCCAAAAAAGCAAAACAAATGAAGATTGATACACAGCATAATGTGGATCTTGGGCAGCCGGTGAAGAATAACAGAGTCTCCAAAGGTAATTTGCTTGCAGGTAGCACATATTCTACTTTAAAAAAGAAAAAAAAAAACATGCATTGTGTAGAAATTAAACATCTCCCTTCTTAATTTCAATCCATATTGATTATCTTCCATCCCTTGCTTTTAAAAAAGATTTATTTATTTATTTATTTGAAAGGCAGAATGATAAAGTAAGAGGGAGGGTCAGGTATTCCATCTGCTGGTTCACTCCCCCAGTGGCCGTAATAGCTAGGGCTGGCCCAGGCCAAAGCCAGGAGCCCAGAGCTCTCTGTGGGTCTTCCTCATGGATAGCAGGAACCGAAGTACTTGGGCCATCATCTGCTGTCTTCTCAGGCAAATTAGCTGGGAGCTGGATCAGAATTAGAGGAGCCAGGACTTGCACTGGCACTGTATGGGATGACAGTCTCACAAGTGGTACCTTAAGCTGCCACACCACACTACTGGCTCTGATTGTGGATTATCTTTAGAGAGGTATGGTAGGGGCCAGTGCTGTGGCGTAGTGGGTAAAGCCGCTGCCTGCAGTGCCAGCATTTCATGTGGGTGCCGACTTGAGTCCTGGCTGCTCTACTTCCAATCCAGCTCTCTACTATGGCCTGGGAAAGCGTTAGAAGATGGCCCAAGTCCTTGGGCACCTGCACCCATGTGGGAGACCCAGAAGAAGTTCCTGGCTTCTGGCTTCAGATCAGCACAGCTCTGACCATTGTGGCCATCTGGGGAGTGAACCAGCAGATGGAAGACTCTCTCTCTGCCTCTGCCTCTCTGTAACTCTGCCTTTCAAATAAATAAATCTTAAAAAAATAAAAATAGGGGTATGGGATGCTTGCATTTTCTAAACGAGCACTTAGAGTTATTTGTTTTTGTTATTGTGTCATAGTTCTTTGCTTTTCTTTTTTAAGCTTTTATTTCTTTTGCAGCAATTTGACAAGAAATGTCATGCACTTAACAATGTGTTATAAATCTGAAAGTGTATGACTAAGGTTTTGTGTCTGATTTTTCCATCTCCACAGAGCAGTCATCAGATTTTGATGTGAGAAGTTTCTGCAAACAGCTGAAACACAAAGCTACCCAGGTCTGTCTGGCTTAATTTAATACAGTTGATTAGTTTTTGATAATTTGTAAAGGATTCTATTTACTAAGGACAGGAGTCTTGTCTTTTTTATCCCTAGCTCTAAGCTTAGTACCTTTTTACTTCCAGTGTGGGCTTCTGAGTAGAGGCTGGGGATTTTTTTTTAATGCTTGCAGTGAATTCAATTAATAGGATGTCTTCAGAAATGTTTTAGGAGTTTACATAAAATTTTAAAATGAGTAAAATCCATCCTAAGTATGAATTGTACTGCAGCTTAAGAGTGTGAACTTTGCTGGCAGACAGTAGGTTTGAGTCCTGGCTTTGGCTTTAGCTGTGTGGCCTTGTGTGTTTCCTGACCTGCCCATATCTCCATTTCATAATACTGGTATGTAACTCATAAGGTTGTGTTGGTTTTAGTGCACGTTCAGTGTTCGGCAATCTAAAGCATAGTAAGCATTTGATTGATGTTGTTAGCTCTGGTCATCATTGTTTGTTGCCTGCCTCATCATTTGTCTTGAAGCTTCTGATCCTCTCTTTTTGTTGAGGGTTAAACCCTGACATGACTCCCCTTGTCAGTAGTCTGAAAATTCTGTTTGTTCTGGCCCTAACAGATAAGTATGTCAGTGTCTCCTTCTTTCCCTCAGTCACTCTGGCATTTATTACCCACTGTCTTGGAAAATAGCTTTCTTCTGTTTTCTTTCCTGGGTGATTTCTTCTATTTAAGACTTATTCAGCATTTCTAGTAAGTCAGATTGCTGTCTTTACTTTTCCAAGGACTCCAGCTGTATTTGTATTCTGTGCAGTCCATAAGATTCCAGCAGAGGTGGGGAATGTCCAGCTCATGAACTGTGTAAGGCCTACAAAATCATTTGTTCTGGCCCTGCCAAGGCAACCACTTGTGGGACTTGAAATTCAGTAAGTCTATAGCACGTTTAAACTGAAAATTTTATTTATTTATTTGAAAGGCAAAGTTACAGAAAGGCAGAGGCAGAGAGAGAGGGAGAGGTTTTCCATCCTCTGGTTCACTCCCCGATTGGCTGCAACAGTCAGAGCTGGGCTAATCCAAAGCCAGGAGCCAGGAGCTTCTTTCAGGTCTCCTATGTGGGTGCAGGGGCCCAAGGACTTGGGCCATCTCCCATCGCTTTCCCAAGCCTTAGCAGAGAGCTGGATTGGAAGAGGAGCAGCCAGGACTCAAACCAGTGCCCATATGGGATGCCAACACTGCAGGCAGTAGCTTTACCCACTATACTACAACACTGGCCCCTAAACTGATAATTTTGTGTGGCCCGTGAATGATGAAAAAGGTGCGCTTACTACTGTTTTCATATTCCAGATGGGAAATGGAGGCACAGAAAGGCCAAGAAACTTGCCTGGGCTGCACCATGAAAAAGGAGCAGAGCTGGGCATTCAGTGCAGGCAGTTTGGTTTCATAGTTTCTGTTCTGTATCCCGACATCAGTCCCAAGAATAGTTTTTTCAACTCTGCATCCCAAGCAGAACTATGGTTCTTTGTAACTCCTTCAAGCTATCCACTTGTTTGTAAATGAGCTGTATTTAAAGCAGATTGGTCAGTGTCCCTCTTACTCAAGAAGAATCACTGGAATACTTTTAGTAATTAGCACTAGTATGCTCAGCTTTTTTTTTTTTTTTTTTTTTTTTTTAAGATTTATTTATTTATTTGAAAGGCAGAGTTATAGGGTGAGCTCTGGGGAGAGATACCTTCTATCCCCTGGTTCACTTCCCAAATGGCTGTAATAGCCGTGGCCGGGCCAGGCTGAAGTCAGGAGCCGGGAACTCCTTTTGGATCTCCCATGTAGTCAGGTGACAGGGACTCAAGTGCTTGAGCCCTCGTTCAGTGCCTCCCAGGGTGCACAGGAGTAGGGCTCTGCATCAGAAGTGGGGTATCTAGGACACAGACTGGCACTCTGATATGGGATGTGGGCGTCTCAGGTAGTGGCTTAATGTGCTGTGTCACAGTGTCCGCCCCCTCAGCTTGCTTTTAGAGGAGACTTTTTTTTTTTTGATAAGCTCATTGTTAAAATACCTTTTAAAATTCATTTATTTAGTTTCATTGCATTTAAAAGGCAGAGAGGAAGAGAGACAGAGACAGACAGGTATCTTCCATCTACTGTTTCATTCCCCACATGCCTGCCAAACTGAGACTGGGCCAGGCTGAAGCCAGGAGCCTGGAACTCAGCCTGGGTCCCCCAGATGGCTGTCAGGGACCCAAGTACTTGAGCCATCACCTGCCGCCTCCTCCCATGGTGTGCATTAGCCAGAAACTGGAATCAGAAGTGGAACTGGGACTCAAAGCCAGGCCCTGCAATTTGGCACATGGCATCCCAAGCAGTGTCTTAACTGCAAACTTCTTCTTCTTCTTCTTTTTAAATGATTTAGTTTACTTATTTGAAAGACAGAGTTACAGAGAGAGGTAGAGACAGAGAGATAAGTCTTCCATCTGCTGGCTCACTCCCTGAACAGCTGCAGCTGAGCTGATCCGAAGCCAGAAGCTTCTTCTGTGTCTCCCACATGGGTGCAGGGGCCCAAAGACTTGGGCCATCCTCTGCTGCTCTCCCAGGCGCATTAGTAGGGAGCTGGATCAGAAGTGTAGCAGCTGGGACTCAAACTGGGGTCCATGTGAGATGCCGGCGCTGCAGGCCAGGGCTTAACCTACTGTGCTACAGCACCGGCCCCCACTGCAGACTTCTTACATCACCAGACATAAACTACCAATAGCTGCTTCTTCTGTTTTCTACTTTTTCAAACTCCTCTTTAAGTGTGGGAAATTTAGAAGTAGGTGAGCAGAGTGAATGAAGGATAGAAGCAGACCTGGCAGGTGGCATATTTTCATAAAGATACTGTAAAAGCTAGCAAAATTCAGACTTTACATCCTATAGAAAGGAGTTAAAGAAACAAAGGACCCTTGCCAGAAGGTAGTTGGAGGGGAATTAGAAATGTTGTTCAGTTTGTTTTAATGTACGTTTGTTAACTGATTAATGGGAGTAGTGTGCTGGTTGCTGGGTGAGGCCTCACATGCTCCCTGTCCTCAGGTGTTTGCAGTAACATTAATGACCCATCATTGAGGAGGGTATTCGTGGAATGGAAATAAGTGGAAAACAGGTTGTGGTGGTCCAGTGATATAGTTGAGAAGCCCCATCAGCAATTTTCCCCCTCCATTAGGCTTTTGCCAGTATTCAATCATGTGGAATTTTATTTTTGTGTGTATGATAAATAGGTATGTATCTTGGATTACTTCTGATTCAACTGCAGATGGACTTGTGTTAGTACAGAAGGAAAAAAAACTATCTACTTGTATTAGCAGTGGTTAAAAAGTTAAGTTTTTTAAGATAAAAGGAAAACTCAGTGAACAAAACCTAAAATTCCTTCTTTTAAAGAAAGACTTTAAGGTTTGACTGTGACTGGTTTTTTCTCTTGTCATATATCTGTAAGTCAGTAACATAACTTATTCAATATTTTCCCTACCTTTAACATTTCAGAACAGCTTTGCATTCCAGTGTTCTCAATCCAAACTAAAGACAACCAAACGTTCTTCTCAGAGAGTGAGAGCAACTCCTTGTGTCAAAAGTTTTGTGCAGAGATTCCGAGAAGCCGAGACTTTCGTACAACTTTCTGAAGAGATTCAAATAGCAATTATATGGTGCAAGAGCAAAAAGCTCAGGGCTCAGGCCACCTTTCTGGGTAGCAAACTTCTTAAAAGTAACCGGCTCAAACATGTGGAAGCCCAAGGCTACAGGTGAGTCTACTGCAAAAACTCCTCTCCTGTTGCTGGGCAGGGTGAAAGTGCTTCCATGCAAGTCACTGCACTTTAAAGTGGGATGTCCAGCATTCATTTCTTGCTGCTTTCATCAGGAAAGCATTCAGTGACTGGTGTGCTCAGCCTGTGGGTACAGCTGCATCGGACAGAGTCCTTAGGGAGCTCCTGCTCTGGTGGGCGGGCAGCCGTCTGAAGACCGCTGTGGAGGAGTCTGAGAGCAGGGCAGAAGCTGCTTGTCTCCCACCAGGCCCTTACCAGACTGCTGGTCCAGGCAGAGGCAGTGTGCACCAGAGCTGGCCTGTGCATGTCTGAATTCTTGAAGCATACAGGAAGTCCCACTCAGGGCTTTATATTTTATTGGGGAAAAAAAAAAAAAAAAAACCAATGCCGGTGGTGACAATTTCAGTCACAAAGGGGTATGAAGGTCCTTAGTTTCTCTTCATACATGCAGTTACTCTAGTTTTTTAAAATATATCCTTCAAGAAATATTCTGTGCATGCCATATAATGTCTTATCTGTAGTTAAAGAAGGACCTATTCAGAGCTTCATAATGAGTCCTGTGGAAGAAACCACTTCAGCTGTCTAAAACTTGTTATATTTTATTCTAAAAATTGTGGAAAATGTATTTGGTATATAACAAGTTTTGAATAAAAACCACAAGAGACATTGTTGAATATGAGGATACCATGAAAAGCTTGCAGAAAAATGGAATTAAAAGATAAGTTTATTTTGGTACCCTAAATTTTTTAAGTATGTGTGTAGATTTTTCATAATATGGGTTTTCCATGAACTTTGGAATACCCTCTGTATGTATGGACTTCACAGTTTTTTCCACTAAAAGAAACTTATCTTTTAGTTCCATTTTCCACAGACTTCTTGAAGAACCCTTGTCTTCCAAAGGGATGAATTGCTGGGGAGGTTTTTACATTAGGTACCCCAAAAGGCCTGTACATATCCAAAGGGATCCGTTCTGTTGGAAACAGCCCAAGACAGAGTTGTTTTGGTCGAGACTGGGTTTTAGATCAAAAGTTAATGAGACGGGTAACAAACTTGTGTTTATTGACGAAACCATTATTCTGTACTACCTAAAATATAGTGCTGCTTCATTAATACGTTTTATTTGTAGTACATTTTACCATTTATTTAATGTCCTTCATAATTCTCTGAGGTAGACAGTATTTTTCCTGTTACATATATGTGGAAATGAAGGATTAGAACTAGAGATCTAGATCTCAATTCAGGTTTTCTGATTCTTTTTATAAATTCATTTTCTTTCAACTTGGAGGTTTATCTACCTCCCCACTTGAAAAGTCACCACTTACAGTAAGATGAGAAAATGGTTTGAAACCAAAGATCAGGAATTACTTCATTATCATGGGCTTTCTCAAAGTTCTCTATGTTTCAAAAGGAAGTGGGGAGGCTTCTGGGGTAGCGAGAATAGACCTGTGCTGATCTTTTAAAAGCTGCGCAGTTCAGCAAGGCACTCATGAACTCTGTGCTAGGTGCGCTCGACTCGGAAGCTGTTTGGAGTTCTCAGTTTCCAGACCGGAAGATGGCATAATAGAAGCACAGTTAGGGTAGTTCAGGCTTTCAGTTCATCTGTGCCAGAAACCTGTTTTCTCACTCTTTTATATAAAACCCCCTCTTCGCCTGTATTCAGATTCTTTGTTCGTTTCCTACCATGACATGAAACTGCTTATTCAGATATAGAGTGAATATGGAGGGGCAGAGTTTTTCACTTGGGACATTTTCCATCTCCACTCCTGTTACATTGTGAACAGATGAGCAGCTGTGAGGGAGACTCTTTGGCACTCATGTGTGGTGGTATTTCCTTTGTTATTCAGCTGCTTTGCCAAGCAGTTGTAGAAGTTTACTTTGACAGCCAGACACATCTACCTGCAACCTGAGTTAGAGGGAAGTTATGCTGTGAAAATGCAGATTTGGGTTGAAACTTCTATTTCCTTTTCATTGATTCTGGGATTGTACACTTTTCTGTTGGAAGCTGGTAGAAGGAATGTACATTATTAGTGCTTGGGAATGTTTTTCTGCATTTTAACAAGAGCACATTTTTCCCTTCTCTGTCCCTTGAAGTTTGCCCAAGAAACTCGAATGCATAAAAACATCTATCTGCAACTGCCTTCTTCGTGGCTCGGGTATCAAAACTTCAAAGCATTATCCGAGACAAAGGAGATCACAGAATACACTTTTACCAAGACAAAGGAAACCACAGAGGAAGGTGCAGTCAGATCTTTTAAAGGAAATTCAGCAGTTCAGTCAAGGGACTCAGAAGACTGCTGCAGATGCCAGCGCCAAGCGGGGACTGGCACACCATGCAGCTCGCAGCGCTGCACTCTCCCCTGATCCTGACAGTGTGCGACCCTTGAGCAGCAGAGTTTTAAATCCGGCCTTACAAGCCACAGGGAAACAGACTCATGAAAACCTCACGGGAAGCAGTGAACAGGAAACGGATTCATGGAGAAAGATGCAAATAAACACACCTAATGCACCAGGAACCACTAAGGAGACAGATGACATTGATGATATTTTTGCTTTAATGGGGGTTTAGATGTTCATACATGAGACTTTTAAACAATTAAAAAGCTCATTTAATATCCTGCTATTTTAGTATAACTTGAAATTTTTTAGTACTGCTTGGAGGCACTCAGGGAGAAGATGCATTTGTGCAATATGCACAGGAGTTCACTTTAGTTCAATAAACATGGTAGCTGTGTGTCACTTTATCAAGTATTTATTTGACTTTGCCTAAGTGTCAGGTATTAAAATGAAAAATCTGCCATAGATGGCCTTTGAAAGCTGATGTAATTGCTTGGCTGGGGCTGTTAGGTCACTGAAAAATTCAATAGTTTTATGATTTCTCAGGGAATTAATACCCAAGTAATTAAGTTTGCAAAAACTCTTGTGCCATAAAGAAAATGGGGCATCGCAAGGAAGCCCCTAAAAGCCTACCTAAAAAGCCTTACCAGCTTCATCATAGGTACATCCACCTCTAAGTACCAAAATCTGTAGCTTCTGATGGTTGTGCTTGTGTCTGGCTTATATTAGAAAGGATCTTCAAAGGGACTCTCAAAAGTTTTGTACTGGGGACTGGTCATGGTTATTTCTCATTTGTTCACCTTATCATAGGAGCAGGTAAGAAAATGCTTTTGAAGTTCTCTAAAAGGTTATTTTCTTGTTGTTAATTGTGTTTATTTGGATGCCAATGACTGATTCCAAGTAACGTTTTCCAAAAAGGATATAAGGTGGCTTATGGTTAGATATTAAATACAATGGGATAATAAAGTAGGTGAGAAAATAAATGAAAAAATACAGTTGGAGACACAAAATAGACCCAGGAATGTGGCTGACACAAATTAATAATTGATGTTGATGCCATATTTGTACATTGCTCATATAATTGCTCTGAAGGTAAAGCTTATGTATTTTAAATAATCATGTGAAGTTCAATACAATTCAATTTTTTTTAAATTATTTATTTGAAAGGCAGAGTTAGAGTGGGAGAGACAGAAACAGAGATCCTTCATCCATTGGTTTACTCCCCAGGTGGCTGCAATGGCCAAGGCTGGGCCTAGCCAAAGCCAAGAGCCTGGGACTCCATCCAGGTCTCCCACATGTTGTGGCACTTGGGCCATCTGTTGCTGCTTTCCCAAGCACATTAGCAGGGAGTGGCACTCATATGAGATGCTAGTGTTGCAGGCTGTGCTACAGCGCCAGCTCCTAGATGTTCTAACTTAGGAGAGTTACAGTCTAGGCTTGCTTCTGCTTCTATTTTCACATGGTTCCACTGAGGCGAGGTAGTTTTCCTAAGTGCAGGTTTCTGCACCTGAAATGTGTGTAAAGAATTATAAACTTTAATAGTTGAAACTCTTGTTGGAAAAACCAGAATGTTTAAGTAAGTTAAGGAAGTTGACTAATATAAAGTATGGATCAGGTTGGCATTTTTTTACTCCATTAATGTGTCTTTGGAGCAAACATCTTTATTTTCTCTTTTTTCATCTCTACCCCTTACAACTCTGGGAAAATAGTAAAAGGTTTCACAAAATGGTAACTTACGTATTTATAAGGAATGGCGTTTTCTATGAGTTTTTCTTCCAAACATAATTTAAATCCAATGTCTTAAACTTTGAGCAATGAAATGTACAATATGCCACATAACTTTCCTAGTAAATGAGATTAGGAATGATATCAGGTTCATCACAGAGTACCAATTTTATTGTGGTGGTATCAGGGCACTGAGGTCATTTTTAAGAGCAGTGTAAACTTCCTGTATGTCACTTCAAATCCTCTTGGCTTTCTTATTCAGTCACTTCTTTGGCAATCCGTTAAGTAGGGCCGGAACTTGCCTTCTGCTCCAGGGGCCTCTCGCTTCCTGCCCCTGGGCTTTTGACAAGCTGCAGGAATGCCTGGCACTCAGGCAGTTATAACATGGTAGAAGAATGGGCTGTCCCCTCTCCTCAAAGACAGCCGAAGCACGTTTCTAAGGCTCTTCAGAAAGTCTCTCAAGATCAAGCATCCTTGATGGGCTTTCCTGCCTCTGCTTTATTTCACCACTTGTGTTCTCCTGGGATCATTTCCCAGATAAACTGCACGCAAGCATTTGTCTTAGGCTGTGTGTTTAGGAGAACCAAGGCTGGACAGGCAGTAAAGTAACCGTAGCAGGTAGAAGAACAACCTTTTTTTTTTTTTTTTTTTTTTTAATTTTTTTGACAGGCAGAGTTAGAGAGAGAAAGGTCCTCCTTCCGTTGGTTCACCACCCCCCCCCAAAATGGTCGCTATAGCTGGCGCGCTGCACTGATCCGAAGCCAGGAGGCAGGTGCTTCCTCCCCGTCTCCCATGCGGGTGCAGGGCCCAAGGATTTGGGCCATCCTCCACTGCCTTCCTGGGCCACAGCAGAGAGCTGGACTGGAAGAGGAGCAACCTGGACTAGAACCTGGGGTGCCGGTGCCACAGGCGGAGCCAGCAGAACAATTTCTAAGATAAATCTTTTGTCACCATATGATTTAGTTTGTGAGTATGTATATTAAACTTTTTTTGACTTAAGACACTGATTAGAATAAAAGACAAATTCTGTCAACCGTAAAAAATTGGAAAATATATTCAGAATTGGGTTTTCCAAAAAGGCTACACAGTTGTTTTATTGCTTTGATTTTTCACTCAGCACTGTAACTATAACCTTTTACGTCTTGCTTTGAAAAGCTTTGCCACTTAAATGAATAAGTAGAGTCAGCTTCATAAAAGCAATTTGCATTAACTTTAGTTTAAAGTAAGGCTTTTATCTTGCCATTTTGACTCTTCAGCGAACCAATTCTGAACTTGTCCCACCAGCCTCCTCTTGCCCTTCGTGAACAAATTTTTTCACTTAATGCTAGTTTTGTGTTTTGGCTTTTCACTAGAGAAAATTTTACTTCTATGACAAAATGGTTTTTTTTTTTTTGACAGATAACTAGATTTTGCTGTATTTGGTTGGTCTGGCTTCACAAATATGTCACTGTCCTCATATATATTGATTCATAATATCATTTTAATTAATAGCTTATGAGGTCACAGTTATGAATAAAATCCAGAGAAATCAAGTAATTTTCCGAAGGTGCAACCGGTACTGTATATTAGACCTGGAACTTGCATCCTGACCTTCTAAGTTTCAATCCTGTGTCCTGCCTGAAATGACTAGTGGTTCCAATGTAGACTGACAAATCTGATCAGGAGTAATTCTTTAATATTCAAGTAAGGACTTGGAGAAAGATTAATAATAGGCTTCTATGGGGGCATTTATCTTTCAGCTTACTTCTAAATGCTTAATGCAAAGCAATCCCTTTACTCAAGTCTATTTTTATACTTAAAAAAAGATACTTGATAAGCTTATTTAAAAGATAAAGCCCAATAAATGAAATGGCAAATCCTTACCTACATAGTGACAGGTTTCTATTTTATGAACTTTTGTATCTTGTTCGTGGATTTGTTACAGTAGGAAAATCAGCTAGTATCTATTCTAATGAACTGCATAGTTCAGTTACTTATAAACCTTTTTCTCCCAGGTACAAATTCATTCTTGCTGGAGGAAGATGCAGGGCTTTTTTTTTTATATAAAATTTATTCATTTGAAAGAATTAGAGAGAGAGGAAGAGAGACAGAGAAATCTTTATTTATTTATTTATTTATTTGAGAGGTAGAGGTACAGGCAGAGAGAAAATTCTTCCATTTCACTTCCCAAATGGCCACAACTGCTGGAGTTAGGCTGATCTGGAAGTCAGGAGCCAGGAGCTTTCTCTGGGTCTCCCTTGCGGGTGCAGGGGTCCAAGCACTTGGGCCATCCTCTACTGCTTTCCCAGGCCATAGCAGAGAGCTGGGTCAGAAGAGGAGCAGCTGAGATTCGAACTGACGCCCATATGGGATGCCGGCACCCCAGGTGAAGGCTTAGCTTGCTACACCACAGCGCCGGCCCCTAGATGCAGGTTTTAAAGCTGCAGTGAGCCTCCTCCATGTTACAAGTACACATTAAAAACAATGTTGATTCTTTTAGTGTTTATGTTCAGTTGGTATGAAGAATTCTGAATCTTCAGCTAAACTGGGAGCTGTGAGTCAAGGTTTCCTGTTATATTTGCTATAAAGCATTTTAATAAATGGATTCCAGAATGGGTCACAGCACTGTAAAAAGAGAAAAATAATTTTCTTTTTTACTTCAGAGGTAGTAACAGATCTGAATTCATTTAATATCTGATCCATTTTCTTGGTGATTCTAAAAATTTTGCCATATCCTGTATTTTCCTTTCTATTTCCCAAAGTAAGTCTTTATCTCTCTCTCTCTCTCTCTCTCTCTTTTTTTTTTTTTTGTGAAAGTCATCTTAATAATTTAGACCGTTTTTGAGGTTTTGACTTGTTTTTTTAAAGTTACCATTACCATTACTGTGTCTCTTATATTTATCTTCCACTATCCATTCATCCAGCCATACATACAGAAATTAATTAACCACATGGTCTCACAGGCATGGATATACTAGGAAGTTCCATACAGGTGAAACGACTGCTATATTGCTAATTCTCTTCTTTATAAAGTACAGCACTTTAGACTTTTTGGCTAAAACTGCCTCCTTGAAAACATCCCACAATGATTTTTATACTGGCACCTTGAACTCATTTGCAACATTTCTATCAGTTCCTAGTATTTTCTCTATCCTTAGAGTCATGCTCATCTGCTTGGAATCAATATAGAGAAATGCACAGAGGAAATTATATCAGACCATTTATAAAACAGACTGATTCTAGCAACAGCCCTTAAATTAGGGCCTTTCACCATTTCTACTTTTCTCCGCTGCTAGGACAGAGTTCAGACATGAAGATTAGCACTTGACTTTTGCCGACAGGCTCACAGGCCAAACCTTACTGGACTAGATATCTACCCTGCACTTTACTTTCACCTACCACAAGCATACAGGAAGAGAAGGAAACAGAATGTGACATTTTATAAGAACCATTTCTGAGTAGACCAGACTCCCTGCTTGGGGGATGGCTTGGGGCTTGGTCATGCAAGTCAGAGCAAGAAGTATATATGTCCTCCCTTTCCAATTGCAGTATAGGAAATGGTGAAGTTCTTGAAGGCAATGGGCTCCCATGTCTTGATTTGTAGATTCTAAGTGCTGTGGGACCTTTTGCAGTGCCTTGGTCTTTAAAAAGCTTATGGGAAATACAGATTATCTTTTATTCCATGCTACCATAAACTTCGTGAAGTATCTTCTTACCTTTCTGCAACTCCATTTTTTTTAGATTTATTTATTTATTTGGATGTCGGAGTTTCAGAAGGGGAGAGGCAGAGGCAGAGAGAGAAATCTTCCATCTGCCAGCTCATTCCTCAAATGGCTGCAACAGCCAGGAGCCTGGAGCTTCTTCCGGATCTCCCACTGTGGGGTGCAGGGACTCAAGGACTTGGGCCATCTTCCACTGCTTTCCCAGGTGCGTAGGCAGAGAGCTGGGTCAAAGTTGAGCAGCTAGTTCTTGAAACAGTGCTCATGGGATGCCTGTGCTGCAGGTGGAAGCTTTACCTGCTATGACGCAGATCAGGCCCCTGCAACTCACTCAACTTCTCTGACTTGCAACTTTAATAGGATGTTTACTGTTGAGGGTCAATTAAATGTTTTGAATTATCTAGTGACAAAACTCCCCCCAGACCATTTGCTTTCAGAAAGTTCTTAAGCCACAATCTGACTGCATAGCATTGGATATTACTGCTTAATCATAACCTTGTTTTGGACTCCATAATTCCATTAATGTAGCTCAGGAAAACAGTTTTTCCCCAACCTCAATATACTGTTACTTCAAACTCAGTTTACAGTCAACTAAAACAATTTTTTTTCAACAAATGCTGGTAAGGCACAATTTGCCCATCTCCTATTCGTGCTTCCTGTGTAGCTGTAGTCTCACTTCCTTCTTCAAAAACAAGTAAAAGAGATGGCTGTCTCTATATAAAAATGCTCGGGACTCTGAGAAGGACTAGGACTTGAGCCCAAACCTTAGGAGTTTCCATTGTGTACAGCGGACAAAGACAAACAAGCGAAATAATACCTGCGTGGAAGTCACAGAAGAGCGTTTTGTCAGACTGACGGAAGAGGGATTCCAACAGACACCTTGCTAATTACAATTTAAGTCTTATCAAGATTGATAGTAAAATGACTGCCATTTCAAATGGGGCAATCTCTATACAACGAAGTGATACTTCTAGTATTTCCTCATAATAACTAATTATGCTTTCACAAAGAAGTCAGAGTCAGACACTCAGAGAGCAGTGGCACCCTCTGTGCCCCAGTACACATTGCTTACTGCACGCAAGTATGCAACGAAAATATAAACTCTTCCCTTGGGGGCTTGCGCTGTGGTGTAGTGTAGCAGGTAAAGCTACCACCTGCAGTGCCGGCATCCCATACGGGCGCCGGTTTGAGTCCCGGCTGCTCCCCTTCTGATCCAGCTCTCTGCTGTGGCCTGGGAAAGCAGTAGAAGATGGCTCGAGTCCTTGGGTCCCTGCACCCATGTGGGAAACCCGGAGGAAGCTCCTGGCTCCTGGTTTTCGCTCAGCCCAGTTCTGGCTGAGCCATTTAGGAAGTGAAATAGCAGACAAAAGATCTCTCTCTCTCTCTTTCTCTCTCTCACCCCCCTTCTCTCTCTTTCTCTCTAACTCTGCCTTCCGAATAAATAAATAAATCTTAAAAAAAAAAACTCTTGCCTTGTCACTAAACCACATCAAAGTATCCAAAACAAAACAAAAAAAAAACAAAAAAAACAAAAAACAAAAAACAGCTCAGCAAATAAGCATTCTGTTTGCTATCAGTGTGTAATTCTAACTAACTTGCAGGAAACATTTTTCCTTCCGTTATAGTCCTTTAAAGGAAAATTTTTTATTCCTCACGTCCTGCATGAGCTTTCTAGTATAAAAATACGCTGTTTTTATTTGAAATTCAGTTGGTAGCTTCTTTATTGTGGCTGTTGAGCTGATTTAAAAAGGTAAAACGTTCTTACTTCTGTTGTGGTCTGGGGCTGAGGTAGGCTGAGGCAGAAAGAGAAGGAAGTGCCTGCAGTGAACATCCAGCAAGGAAGAGCAGAAGAAAGAAACGACAGACGGAAGAGAAACTGACGGACTGGACCAACAAATCATGACTACGTGCGGGCTTCCACATGCCTCTACTTACAAGTGACACAGCAATTTAAGAAACACTGATTGGATATTAGAGGTTTTTAGTACATCTGGTTATAAAAACAATTCAGTGCTTACCTTACAGGAAACAACTGAGGAAAACATCCTTGGGTTTGCATGTTAACAAACTTCTGGATCTGAAGCACTTGTTTTAAAAGATGTCCTTTGGAAGATTTGTCAGTTTTTGTTAATACCATCTACAAGAAAATAAAATTCAATGCATTAGAAATATTTCTTAATATACAGTTTTACACATTTTAGTTATAAATATATGACCCTCTGCAGATTTCTCAGTCTCTGGATCTATTTTTTCATCTGTAAAATACAATTACTCATAAAGGAGATGCTGTGAACAGTGAATGAGTTAATGTTTGAAGGTATAAAGTATATACCTTGTGTCTGTTGTCTAATGGTGCTTTAACTACACAGGGCTGTAATATATTGGATTTAAGTTAAATGAGAAGGACCATGCAGCCATATTTTCAATTGCCATAAGCTGTTTGATATGATCACATTATATCTTTTGGACTAAGATATAAATGATTATTAGGTTACTCCACATAGATTTGCAAACTTATGATCATTTTTGACTTACACAATGCTTTATCCTCATAAATAATTCCCCAAAGGAGTATTTATAAGCTGTTTTTATCTACTCTAGCTATATTCCAAGTAATTACAGAATTTTACTTGTCCAAATACAACTACATGCTGGAAGAAGGTCAAGGCATGAGTGATTACAAAATCAATTAAGTAAAACCGTATATTTTCTTGGGGAATTTCTATGAATTGAAAATTCATGAAGAATAATTTATGCTTTTTAATTAGAAAAATGGTAATGAGAAGAAGGAATGAGAAGCAGAACCTCTGTGGTTTCTAATGACTTATGAATCCCCATAAATAGTATCCTTTCCTCATAAAGGCAAATGTGCTGAAATTTATAAATTCATTTTTGTTTTCTTTATGAATATAAAAATACTATATGTGTATGCTTGAACTCCTACATTCTTGAAACAATTTTTAAATTCTAAATTAGGTTAGCAGTTTTCTAGTTGCTATTTTACTTTCATTCTGGTAAGTATTATGTGCCAAGCTTCTGTTTATATTGCCAAAAAAAATACACACATATGTATACTAAAAAGAAAAGTACTTAGGATCACTAAATGAACAGGTCAAAAAAACTTTTATATTGACCATAATTTTAAAAACTTAGCTGAGAGGAGAAGGGAATAAAAGTACTGGACAAGTGATTTTAATATTAATGGCTGATAACTGAAAAAATTATTCAAAAGGCATTCTCCTTTATCTTTTAAGGAGGTGAGACCAGTACATTCATTAAAAGGGCATGCACACAAAACTGATATTTCTATCTACAACCATGATTTCAAGGAAATACTTACCACGTAAGGTAATGCAAATTCTTCACACATTTCTATAGCAATATTATCTGTTTTTGTAATTCCAACAACACTGTCCACTAATAAAAATGTTCTCTTCAAACTATAAGAATGTAGAAAAGAAGATTAATAGTAATATAAAATATACCCATTCATTTTTCCCCTTCTCTGAACCTTAACTATGCTATGAAATTTCCATTTGAATAATTTTCAATTCAAAATTTAAAAATTTCCTTGGGAGTTCATTCCACAGTCCAGCAGGTGTCAATATCATTTACTTTAAATAACTAAATTCACTAAATATTAATTTATTTCAATAAGCATCTATTGACATAAACCTGCTTTGGGTTGTATACAAAGATGAGTGGGCCCCTTTCTATAATAGCTTAACTCTAGTGGGAGAAAGAGACACAAGCCCAATTAATATAAGTTATTGTAGAATGTTTAGTTTCTGTGTAAAGCTACAAGCAAGATACTTATAAACTTTTTTACACTTCAAAAGTTTAACGTTACTTTTCTATAGATTGTGAATTCCTGAAATATAGAACTTATTTGACTACCTATGGATACAAAAAAAATAAAGATTTTTCAGAGGGTATGATGTATGAGGTTATTTTAAGAGTGATCAGAATCTACTGAAGTGTATTTAAGTCTGTTGAATACCACATTAACGAACACTTTTCATTTTCAAAATTAGCCAGCTGAGAGTTTGGTTTTTAAAAAAAATTATTGAATGCTGCTGATGTTATCTTTATAGTCTCAATTTAGGAAAACACTTGAAGTTAAGAGTAAGCTAACCAACAGGCAGAAACTCAACAAGCAACACATACCTTCATCCTAAATATAGTATTGTAGAACACTGTGAAAATAAAACGGACCTTCTAGATTAAGTCATTTGATAAAACTAAAGTGTTCATCATGTGTTGAATACTCTCTTGATGAAAATGTGCTTTGGAGTTAAATGTATAACTATTATAAGAAAATTTTTTTCTTACTTCCTTCGTTCTTTTAGATAGGTCTCTACCATATCAACAAAATCTTCCGGTGCTCTATAGCCATAACCTGGCATGTCGACCAATGTAAAATATTTTCCAACTTTGAAAAAATTCATTTTCTTTGTGTGCCCCTGACAAAGTAGAAGGGAAAATAAAAGCTGTCTTAAAATATGTTCTTTATGTATTGCAAAATGCTTTCTAGTCAATCAACAAATACTTTTGAAAGCCTAGGTATTTAATTCTAGCTATGATGATGATGATGATGACACAGGAAAAGCAGATAAAGAGAAGCAGCTGGAGATAGGTAGGCTAAGATCAGAATTCTTCCCTCCAATTCTTTTTTTTTTTTTTTTTTTGACAGGCAGAGTTAGACAGTGAGAGAGAGAGACAGAAAGAAAGGTCTTCCTTCTGTTGGTTCACCCCCAGAATGGCTGCCAGGGCTGGTGCACTGCACCGATCCAAAGCCAGAAGCCAGGTGCTTCCTCCTGGTCTCCCATGCGGGTGCAGGGCCCAAGCACTTGGGCCATCCTCCACTGCCTTCCCGGGCCACAGCAGAGAGCTGGACTGGAAGAGGAGCAACCGGGACAGAATCTGGTGCCCCAACCAGGGCAAGAACCTGGGGTGCCGGTGCAGCAGGCAGAGGAGTAGGCTAGTAAACTGCGGCGCCGGCCTCGAATTCATTTTTTAAAACAGAATCTTATGACTTTAGAAGAACTTTTTATACTGTATTAGAAATATGTAGGCAAAATATTTGAGTCTTTCCTATTTCATTAACTCTTGAAGAAGGTAACCCTGTTACATACACTGTATGACTGCATTAGTCAGTATTCTCTGATGCATCTCCACTTTAAAGAGAAATGAATTTTGCCAACGACAGATTAAAATGATGCCATCAGTCACATAGCTTTTCATAAAACCTAGATCCAAAGCTTGGTACTTCTTTTATTTAGACTAATGATTCCCTAAATTCAAGATGTTTTGCACATTTTATTAGGTAGGTTTTAGTGCTCTCCATAAACAATTTTTTTAAAAAAATACATATGGGGGTCAGTTCTGTGGCGTAGTGGGTAAAGCTACCGCCTGCAGTGCTGGCATCCCATATGGGTGCTACTTCGAGTCCTGGCTGTTCCACTTCCAATCCAGCTCTCTCGTATGGCCTGAGAAAGCAGTAAAAGATGGCCCAAATCCTTGGGCCCCTGCACATATATGGGAGACCCAGAGGAAGTCCCTGGCTTTGAATTGGCCCAGCTCTGGCTGTTGCAGTCATTTGGGGAGTGAACCAGCAGATGGAAGACTTTTCTCTCTGCCTCTGCCTCTCTGTAACTCTACCTTTCAAATAAATAAATAAATCTTATATAAAAAAAAGAATACATAGCACTATAATTATAGTTGTGTAAAAAATAAAAATGCTAAAATATGGCTTATGCATGCTTTTGTGTCTATGGAATATTTAAAAATTTTGTTATGATTTGTTTTCATTTTTATTTGAAAGGCAGAGAGAAAGGGAAATGGAGAGGGAGAAAGAGAGATTGATCAATCTTCCATCTGTTGGTTCACTCCTCAAATACCCACAACAACCAGGGCTGAGTTAGGCCAAAGTCAGGAGCCTGGAACTCCAGGCAGTATCCCACACGAGTGGCAGGGACCCAAGTCAACATCTGTTCCTTCCAAAATGTGCATTAGCAAGAAGGTGGACCCAAAGTGGAGGAGCTGGCCCTGGAACCAGGTATTCCAGTACAGGATGGGGGCATCCAAAAGTGGCAACTTAACTGCTGGGCTAAAGGCCCACAACATATGTAACATTATTAACCAGAAAAGGAGACTGACAATTTAAAAAAGCAGCCAGTTATTTGGATCTTAAGTAATATCAAAGTGAAATTTTTATAAATCATGATTAAGTTCCCAGTCAGCTTATTTGTCCACATGTAGCAAAATGAGTTTAGAATTAAAGACTGGGGGAGGGGGTGCAGCACTGTGGCATAGCGAGTAAAGCCCCTGCCTTGGTGTGGGCATCCCATATGGGCACCGGTTCGAGTCCTGCTGCTCCACTTCTGATCCAGCTCTCTACTAATGCACCTGGGAAAGAAGCACAAGATGGCCCAAGTACTTGGGGCCCTACACCCACATGGGAGACCTGGAAGAAGCTCCTGGTTTCAGATTGGCCCAGCTCTGGCCATTGCTGCCATTTGGGGAGTGAACTAGTGGATGGAAGATTTCTCCTCTCTGTCTCTCCCTCTCTGTAATTCTGACTCAAATAAATAAATAAATATTAAATTAAAAATTATTTAAAAAATTAAGATTGTGAATGTCAAGAATACATTCCCTCTCCGAAAAGGAAGAGGATCACCCTACTTAGAAGTTATAATTTATTTGGTTTATTTTATGAGACAGGGCAGGAGGATGAGAGGGTTAAAGAACGGAAAGAACCATGAGTTTTGAGGAAAGGGTATCTTAGATATTGGTAGAGTCTGTATTATTAAGAAGAAAGTGGAGGCAACTAGATAATGACAGAAAACTATTACAGCAGTCTGGCTGGGATAACAAGTACAGACTTGCTCTGGAAAAGCCCTAACATGTATGTGTGTGTATATGAGTCAGTAAGGAGAAAAAACAAAAAGCAAAGCCTTTTAAGGCTGGTTCCCCTAAAATCAATGTAGAACTAGATGATCACACTTTTTTATTTATTTTTTTTATTTTTTTGACAGGCAGAGTGGACAGTGAGAGAGAGAGACAGAGAGAAAGGTCTTCCTTCGCCGTTGGTTCACCCTCCAATGGTTGCCGTGGCTGGCGCGCTGCGACCGGCGCACCACACTGATCCGATGGCAGGAGCCAGGTACTTATCCTGGTCTCCCGTGGGGTGCAGGGCCCAAGCACCTGGGCCATCCTCCACTGCACTCCCTGGCCACAGCATATAGCTGGCCTGGAAGAGGGGCAACCGGGACAGAATCTGGCGCCCCGACCGGGACTAGAACCCGGTGTGCCGGCGCCACAAGGCGGAGGATTAGCCTAGTGAGCTGCGGCGCTGGCCAGATGATCACTCTTAAAAAAGGAAATGCAGAATAACAATAAAACAGTTTATTTGGCAACTCTTTGGAAAATTTGGACAACAGAAGAATTCTGCAAGATATTAGCCAGACTACTAAAATAAATCCAGCCACACTTCATTTTCTTCAGATATACAAAGGCATCAATAAAATATATTTATTACTCGTTTGAAAGAACATTTCTCTAGCAACTTAGCAATTACAGTTTCTTGTACCTTCCAATATTATTCATTTTAGTCAATTCAAGATATAGTCTAGATAACATAAAATTTTAATATACCGGCTTTTGGGAGACTCTGACTTCAACCTCAGGGGCCAATGAAAATAAAGCCTTTATTAGGGAGGATTTTCCAACATTGCTTCTGCCTATAAAACACACCTTATACAAGAAAAAACAAAATTGAGTACTGGTTAATATAAGTATAAAATTTTTTATTCACTGCAGAACTGTTGAACTAGTCAGACATGTTAAGCCATATAAAACATAAAATAGACTTATGTTTAGTCAAACCCTGAATTCTAGTATGCAGCTAACATTTATTGAATGATTTCAATATGTTAGGTACTGTTCTAAGCACTCAGCATTTGCAAAAGGACTTCAAAAAGTTCAGGAAAATGTAATTAAAATACAAAAAAAAAAAAAAAAAAACCACCCCACAAACTATTTCTCAACTTAAACTCCATCAAGCTCAGAACTTTTGTTATTAGTGGTGATTATCAGCCATTTAACCTGCTCCTAAAGAACTGAGGATCCTGAGAAGTCAATGTAGTCTTTAGCATTACTAATGAAGAAAAATGAGTTCCCTTTAAAGATTTTTTTTTTTTTTTTTGACAGGCAGAGTGGACAGTGAGAGAGAGAGACAGAGAGAAAGGTCTTCCTTTGCCGTTGGTTCACCCTCCAATGGCCGCTGCGGCCGGCACGCTGCGGCCGGCGCACCGCGCTGATCCGATGGCAGGAGCCAGGAGCCAGGTGCTTTTCCTGGTCTCCCATGGGGTGCAGGGCCCAAGCACCTGGGCCATCCTCCACTGCACTCCCTGGCCACAGCAGAGGGCTGGCCTGGAAGAGGGGCAACCGGGACAGAATCCGGCGCCCCAACCGGGACTAGAACCCGGTGTGCCGGCGCCGCTAGGCGGAGGATTAGCCTAGTGAGCCGCAGCGCCGGCCCCCTTTAAAGATTTTTTTTAAGATTAAGAAACAAAAAGAAGTCAGAAGGAGCCAAATCAGTACTGTAGGGAAGATGCTTAATGATTTCCCATTGAAATTCTCCCTAAATTGCTCATTTGCTAAGAGAAATGATCAGAGCATGTTGTGGAGGAGAAACACTTTGCCAAAGCTTTGCTAGTTGTTTTTCTTGCTCAGGCTTTGGCTAACTTTCTCAAATCACTCTCATAAGATGTTATGGTTCTTTAGCACAGCAGAAGCTTAACAAGTAAAATACTATGAGCATCCCAAAGAGCTGTTGCCATGATGTTGCTCTCAACCCGTCCACTCCTGCTTTGACCAAACCACTCTACCACTTGGTGCCATTGCTTTGATTGTGCTATGTCTTCAGGACAATAGTGGAAACACCATGTTAGATCTTCTGTTAAAATTCCTCGAAGAAATGCTTCAAGAACTTGATTTCACTTGCTTAAAATTTTTAATGAAAGCTTTACTACTATGTACAGATGATCTGGGTATAATAGTTTTGGCATCCATCAAACTCAAAGTTTACTCCACTTACTAGATCCTGGTCAGATATGGTATGTTTGCTTTGGTGTAAAACAAAATGTGAAATCTGTGTATAGTTCTTTCATAATATACATTTCCATAAACTTCTTGAAGACTCCTCATATTTTCTTATTCTTTTTTTACAACAACTCTATGAGGTAGGTAATATTATCACCATTACAGATGAGAAAACATAACTGGCCCCAAATTATACAGTATAAAGTGAAAGGACTGGGATTTGAACTTGCAATATTTATATCCAGAACCTTTGTTTTTAATTACACTATGCTACCCAAGAATATCTGCCACTTTTATTAAATATTCCATATTTACAAAGCTTTTTGAAATAAAAACTAGATGTTTCAACAAAACTGGCTCAAAAGTACGACATACTAGGAACTCCATTTATGGAGCAACGGCATTTTCTCAAGAACTCCAAGAGTACACTGTAACACCACTGAAATTTAAGGTGTTCTTTTCTCCTTGACCTCTCTTGTTCCAATTAAGCTTTTTTCCTTGGCAGTGTGTAAAGTAATAAAGTATTCTTGATAGTAATCACTAATATACTTGGCTTTGCTTTTTAACAGGGCACTGAAGGGGAGACTCCACCAACCTATTTTTCTAAACGAAGTCACTTCTATCCCTTGGGAGACATTTTGGAGATTTGTAAGGGCACTTTTGGTTATCTATACAATTAGGGGGTACTTAGTGGGCAGAGGCCAGGCATTCTATATATTTTGCAAAACCAGGGTTAGTAGTTTAAGATAAATTAATCAGAGTCCTGCATAAATTTCAAATTCTCTTGGGGCCTGTGTTGTGGCGTAGTGGGTAAAGGTGGCACCTGCAGTGCCTGCATCCAGTATGGGCACTGGTTCTAGTCCTGGCTGCTCCTCTTCCGATCCAGCTCTCTGCTGTGGCCTGGGAAAGCAGTAGAAGCCCTGCACCTGTGTAGGAGACCTGGAAGAAGCTCCAGGCTCCTGGCTTTGGATCGGCGCAGCTCCGGCCGTTGTGGCCATCTGGGGAGTAAACCATTGGATAGAGGACTTCTCTCTCTCCCTCTGCCTCTCCTCTCTCTCTATAACTCTGACTTTCAAATAAATAAATCTTTAAAAAAAATTTCAAATACTCTCACCAGAGTAAATCCAATGCATGCATATATATAAAATGAATTACAGTAGACATAAAGTTCTTTAATGGGTAAGTTTAAATCAAAAAGCGATGGCATTACAAAATTATTAAATAATTTATGTATTCCTGAGTACTGACTACTTAAATTATTATAGCAGTTCTACAGATATTTAGAAGAAAATACTTTTGGGTAAAGGTGTAGCTTGGGGAAAAGGCAGACATTTGAGCGTCCTTTAAGGAGACTTAGAACAAAATAGTGTATTATCCATAAAATGCACTCACGGAGTTTCATTAATAAAAAGACTTTCACATTACTGGCACACATATAATCAATTTTGCACGTTACAGGAAATTTAGATTGGGTGAAAGTCACATGGTGGTAAGAATGAGCTCATTTGTTCAACTATTGCATGTTCCTACCATTCACTGACTAAATTCTCTCCGCAGGTTTTCCCTAGCTCAATTAAACAATAAAATGATAGTAAATGGACTTCCTGGAAGGCTTAGTTTGGGTTTCAGAACCTTGAAAAATGTACTATATTCGTGATCAGAGTAATTACAATGATACATATATTTATTCTGTTAGCGCAATCTACGCAGCCGCACAAAACTGGGATCTCTCTCGTTGGCGACAGATGCCCGCGCCAGCCGCCACGGGCTCGGGGTCTGCGGTGAGCAGTCGCCCTCTCACCTCGGGCCGGGGGAGGTCCGGGGCGTGGTCCAGTCGAACGGCTGAGCTGAGGTACTCGATGCGGTTCCGGGGGCTGGCCGTGAAGAAGCTCTCTGCCCTCGCCAAGTCCTCCAGGCTCGGATCGAAGACCCTCAGGCACAAGTCCGACCTCGCGTCTGGCGCGAGGTGCTGCTCGAGATCCTGCAGCGGGTATACCAGCTTCGTCAGCTGTCTCCTCGGCAGCCGAAGCACCTCAGCAAAAGCCTGAGACGTGCTGTAAGCTCGGCATACGCGCCCTAGCGCCGCCGACACCTCTAGCAGTCTTCGCATTCCATGCCGCAGCCCCGGCGCTGCCATTTTCATCTCCCAGGGACCCCGCGGCGGGACCGCCTGCGCAGGGTCGGGGATGCGCGTGCGTGAACTTTTCTGCCGCGACGCCTGCTGGGAATTGTAGTCTTTGTTTGCCTAGTCTTTTCAGTGCGTGGGAGACAAACGGAAGCCGGCGGGACTCAAGGAAAAGCCACTGTATTTTTTTTTTTTTTTTTTTTTTTAACACCTTGGGCTTAACCGACCGTGAGCTTGAAAATACCTCGATGTTGGAAGGGTGTTGAACGGTTTTCGGAGGTGAAAGACCTATTTGGCCCTGGAGTGTCAAGTGAAGGAGTAAACGTGTGAAACGTTGGTGGATTCCATGCCCATTTTATCTTTATAGTTTCTGGTGGTCTTACTCAACATTTATGTTTGTCATTCGTCTGCATCCCTAGATCTGTGCATATATCAGTCTTCCTAGCTGCAGGAAATTCACTATGTCTAAGGATTTCTTGCAAATGGAAGGCAAGACGGTTTTTTGCACAGGTGTTCCAGAATTGTTTTCATGGATTTTCCATAATGACATTCTTCAAAAGTTTATTCTCCTGGCAGTTTAAGCCGATCAATGCTGGAATTTTATCGTTTGGTGAAATGAATAATTCAAAGTACCGTGTAGTTTATGGATTCAGAGGCTTTCATAGCCTAGGCAGCTCATGTCAAGAGCCTCTGGTGATCACTGACGTCATACATAGGAGTATTATTGCTAAATTAACAACAGGAGTCAGTGTACACTAACTTCTCATGTAGGACCTCTGTCCTCAAGAGTTGTATTATAATCATGTCCAAGTGCTCGCAAAAGATGTATCATTCTTGGGTGCTTCTTTAAAGTTGATTTTCTAAGAAAAAAAAAAAGTGAAATTAACTTCAAGTTGCAATGACTTTGAACAGCCCTTGTCTGGACTGGTGAGGAACAGGTATGTATGTATGTTTTTATTTATTTATTTTTTCTTTTTTGTGCAAATTGTTGAACTCTTTATTTAGTATAGACTTGTTCTCTATATCAAGTTAATTGGAAATGGATCTTAGTGGAGAACGGGATTGGGATTATGGGAGGGAGGAGGAGGAAGGTTGGGAGGGCAGGTATGGTGGGAAGAACCACTATATCCCTAAAGTTGTACTTATGAAATGCATGAAGTTTGTATTCCTTAAATAAAAGGTTTCTTTGGGGAAATAAATGTAAAAAAAATAAGAACAAACAAAAAAACCACGAAGTACTGTGTGAAAAAAATACTGTCTTCCAAAACAGCAACAAACAGAAAAGGAACAGTAACTCATGGCTTCCTGAGCAATTTCCCAGGTTGTTCAATAATTAAACAGGGCAATTATTGAATAAATACAATGATGAAAATTAATGATTAGAACTAATGAGGGGCACTAATACAGCAGCCTCATCTGCTGCTGATTAACTAATTTTGCTTATTTTTCAATAAGCTTTGAGCCTCCCCTCCATTCCCTAGTTTTACTCCCCTATAATAAAACACATTATGTACACCCAGGAGTTTGGGGGACATATATTATTGTGTAATTAATAAACATTGGAAGTGCTTTTATATGTACCAATTTATTTTTTGGAACATAGAGCCCCAGGGTTGGAAACAAAATAGATGGTAAAGGACTTCTGGCAATTTTGAGAGGTGTTTTAGAGGTGGTGAGGGATTAATGGACACCATAGTATTCATTTTGTAAGTCATAGCTTTGAATCATGAGTCATTTTGAATATTGTTTGACAGGACAAATCATTTTGGAATCATTTGATAGGACAGTTTCTGCAACATAAATTGTTTTGTAATGCAAAGATTGGGAAGTCAGACAGATAGTCCCCTAGAAACAAATATGACTAGTAATGTTGCTTAGTAGTTTATTTATTTATCTTTCCCCCGTTTTGCTTCATTTTTAAAGGCACCTATGTAAAAATCAGGTATACAAAAGTTCAGGAAGAGTTTGGAGTCAATAACAGCCTACGTTTTCCTTGGACACATGGAATCAAATTCTTCTCTAATTTTTGAAGCAGGCAGAAGGCCAAAGATGAAACATTGATAGCAGCGAGATCTACGAGTGAGAGAAAGGAAAGCTAGACTTGCAAGGAATTACCTAAGAGAACTAACCTACTGCAGAGCTGCAGTAGAAACTGTAGAGTTTAAAGGGAGTTATCAAAATCCACCAAATCAGTATGGAAAGGTCTCAAGTGGGGTAGATGGATGTTGTCATAGGACTCTGGGTTCTGCCATCCTCTGAATCTGTCTGGTTGTGGGCAGTTTCTTGGTTCCTGGGGGTCTTGTCTTTATGAACAAATGTTGCTGAGCGATGACTTGCCCTGTTTGCACACAGGGAATCAAACACCAGGAGTCACTTTTTTTGGGGGGCGCGGAGAGGAGTAGAGTGGGAAAAAGAAGCTTTATTTACAAAGTAGCCAAATAAGGAGATTAAGGACGGCCCTAATAGATCTCATTCAAAAAGGGTTGGGGAGTTTATGGTGTTTGGTTTAATGAAACATAATTGGTTGTAACCAGGTGATGGGACACTGTAGGAAGGGCAAAAAAGGGGGTTTGCAGAGTCCCCTGGGCATGCACATTCACAGTCCGTGCTTCTACATATGCTACAGGCTCAATGTTGGCTACCACGACATCATTAGGGCTGTGTTTAGCAGTATCATGGGCCATAAGGGAACCCTCAGGTCCACCTGAGTCAATCTTGGAGCAGATCAAGGAGGTTACTCTCTTGGCTTTTTTTTTTTTTTTTTTAATCAGGGACCCTCCTAAGAGCTCAGAAGAAATTTAGCAAAGACAGGAGGGTGCCGCGGCTCACTAGGCTAATCCTCTGCCTGCAGCGCTGGCACCCCGGGTTCTAGACCCGGTTGGGGTGCCGGATTCTGTCCTGGTTGCTTCTCTTCCAGTCCAGTTCTCTGCTGTGGCCAGGGAGTACAGTGGAGGATGGCCCAAGTGCTTAGGCCCTGCACCCGCATGGGAGACCAGGAGGAAGTACCTGGCTCCTGGCTTCGGATCAGTGTGGTGCACCGGCCATAGCAGCCATTTGTGGGGTGAATCAATGGAAGGAAGACCTTTCTCTCTGTCACTAACTCTGCCTGTCCCCAAAAAAAAAAAAAAAAAAAAGAAATTTGGCAAAGACAACGATTATGGGGCAGGAGGTTACTATGCAACATGCTGGTGAATAACTATTAGGGGTTGTTAGTACTTAAGGTGGGTAAGGGAAACTTGCTGTTGGGCAAGGGGAGGAGGAGGAGGATGCTTTATTGTCCACCGTTTTTTTCTTTCCTCCTTTCTTTTCTTCCTTCCTTCCTTCCTTCCTTCCTTCCTTCCTTCCTTCCTTCCTTCCTTCCTTCCTTTCTTTTTGACAAACAGAGTGGACAGTGAGAGAGAGAGAGAGAGAAAGGTCTTCCTTTGCCGTTGGTTCACCCTCCAATGGCCGCCGCGGCCGGCACGCTGCGGCCGCGCACCACGCTGATCCGATGGCAGGAGCCAGGTGCTTATCCTGGTCTCCCATGGGGTGCAGGGCCCAAGGACTTGGGCCATCCTCCACTGCACTCCCGGGCCACAGCAGAGAGCTGGCCTGGAAGAGGGGCAACCGGGACAGAATCTGGCACCCCGACCGGGACTAGAACCCAGTGTGCCGGCGCTGCTAGGTGGAGGATTAGCCTAGTGAGCTGCGGCGCCAGCTATTGTCCACAGTTTCAATAGGACCCCAGACAATAGATATAGACTGGGAGTCAGGATCTAGCCTCCTATATCAGGGCTAGGTCAGAGCTAAGATTGGGAGCAGTTTTAGTCCTAGGGTGGGAAAGTGAGGACCATGGACTAGAAAGCCATGCTAATAGAGATCTCAGTTTTACCATGTGCGAAATGAATTCTTGGTATTTTTTCATTCTCCACTAATCTGTCATTTTTGCAGCCTTTCCCATCTTAATGAAGGCAACTCCATTATCTAATTGATCCAACCCAAAACTCTTGGAAGCAATTCTCGATTCCTTTCTCTTCAATCCTGCATTCAATCCATGAGTAATGCTGATAGCTTTTCCTTCAAAACATGCTCTGAATTTGACACTGTTTAGCACATCCTCTGCTACCACCCTGACTTAAGTCACCATTGTCTCCCACCTGGTGTCTTCCAAACTGGTCACATACCTTTGCTTTTTGACTCCTTTAGTATTTTCTCAGCACGGCAGCAACCATGGTCTTGTTGAAACATAATCTTAAAACCTTCAACAGCTTCCTGTCTCATTCACAGAAAAGTCAAAATCCTTGCACTAATCTGAAAGGCCCTCCATGATCATGCTCTTCCCACCCTTACTTATCTGACATTGCCTACTGTTCTCTTCCTTGGTTACTCCATTGTGGCCACACTGGCTTCCTTTCTGTTTTTCAAACAAGCCATACACTGTGCTGCCACTGTCTGTACACTTCTGTCTGGAATGCTTTCCTCTGATAATCCCTTGGCATGTTCTACCATTCAGTAGTGTCTGTGGTCAGTCATCCTTATGAGAAAGGTGCCTTCTAGTTTGACAGATGAGGAGGTGTTTAACCACAAACTTAACAAATTTAAACAACACAACTTGAACAAGTTTAACATACTTCACACACAGGTTTTAGAAATGATGTGTTATTGCTAAAATTCATCTGACATAAATGCCATAGTTTTCCTTTGTCATGTTCCGGTATTGAGAACCGGAAAAAGGTAAGTAGATCAGTGACACCTTACCATTAGGGTCATCTCAGTTGTTCCTTTTGTGATATCTACCACTAGTAATGAATGGCCATTGTAACCAGGATGTTTCCAGTTTGTATCCAAGTGCTACAGGTGTCAAGTTTAGGAAATTCAACTAAGACATGAAGGAAGTGGCTCAGGCCTAGCTAGGTAGACAGAATTGCAGACAACAGAAGTCAGCAAGCACAGCATATACACAGCTTTAACTGTCATCATAGCCTAGACATGATTTGAATGCTCTGACAGAAGCAAGGGCAGAAATACTGGGAAAACTTATTTCTAGATGTAGGGAGAGGTAATGGTTTAGGTTTCAGTGGCCAATTTATATAAGCCCTTTTCCTACCATCACTTTCCTCCTGTCTTAACAACAGTAATTGACATTTTTTGAGTACCTGCTTTGCCAAGAGTTGCTCTGCACACTAGGGATAAACTATTCACATTCAGATTGAAACTCCAAACTCTTGTATTAAGAAGAAAAGGAAGCAAGAATAGGCTTTATGTGAAGGTGACACGTGAGAACCTTCTACATATAACTTAAATTTCTTCTATTGTAATAACTTGTAATAACAAAATCAAAATGCATTTAGTTTATTTTTCTCAAGTTTTCTGTGAAACATTTTGTAAAAATTTACGTTACACAGCACCTCGCACATTGACACAAATTTGTGGCACACATATATTATGACCTATGACTTGTCCATAATAAATTTCTTTATTAGGGTGTAGGTCATTATTATTGAGATTTACTTAAGAAGTAGCAGAGACATATTTCCCATGGTCTTCTCTGGAAACTCATCAAATCACTGAGTTTCATTTGTATCTCATTAATCTTTATTATATACTATTACTATATACTATTTATTATTACATATTATTTTTATTTATATCATATCTTTAAAGAATATCTTCAATTTTAGTTGTTTTTTTTTTTTCTAGGAACCTTTCTCTAAAGAGATTTGTAGATCAACTATCAGACATTACTCATATATGAGAGGTGAGTTCTTAAAATATTTGGGTTCTGGAGGAGGAGTAAAGATTTACTTCCCTCCAGGTTGTTTTTTTTTATCAAAAGAGAGAAAATAATTGCTTTAAGTAGTCTTAATTTTTCTCATTTGTAATTGTATATTTGAGTCTCTACTATACCAGGGCTATTAAAATATTCTAGAACACTCTTTACCACATTAACTTTGTATGTGTGTGTATTTTAAAAGCTTTATTTATTTATTTGAAAAGCAGAATGACAGAAAGAAACAGAGACAGACAGAGGGGATGGGGATCATTCATCTGTTAGTTTACTCCACAAATACCTGATTCCAGACTGAAGACAGGAGCCAAGAACACCATCCAGGCCTCCTACATGGGTGGTAGGGACTCACGTACTTTAGCCGTCATCTGCTGCCTCCCATCTGCATTGCCAGGAAGTTGGATCAGAAGTGGAGGAGCTAGCACTTGAACAGGCACTCTGATATGGGATGTAGGTATACCAAGCAGTGGCGTAACCCATTGCACCACAATACCTGTCCCAGTTCATGGTTTTCATTTTAGTTACAGTTATCAGTTTTTATACCTTGCTCTTTTTAACTTTTTACTTATTTTAGCAGGAGAGAGAGAGAGAGAGAGAGAGAAAAGAATGCTTCTATTTACTGGTTCAGCAATTCCCACTCCCATTTCTGGAAACCAGGAACTCGGTCCTGATCTCTCCCAAATGAGGCAAGAACTCAATTTCTTGGGTCTTCACTGCTGTCTTCCAGGGTCTGCACTGTTGCAAACTGAAATCAGGATCTGGAGCTGGGAATCAAATCCAGGCACTTCAGTGTAGGACAATTTCTTGACTACTAGGCTAAACGCTCACTCCTTATGTCAGGTATTTTTTTTTAAATGTCATTGGGAAAAAGCATGGATTTTGCTGTTCTGACTGATCAATTAAAATTTTAATTCTTATTACCTATTAGGCGAAATTATTTTGGTAGGCAAGTTTACTTTAAAATATAGTAGTCTCCCTTTGTGAATGCCTGAAACCATGAGTATACATACATGCCTATGATAAAATGTTTTCCTTTTCATTTAAAGGAATCACTTTCTTGTTTCTTTTGGCAGATTCGAATTTTTCTGTACTCACTTATTTTGCACTTTGGGGCCATTAATAAGTAAAATAAGGGTCACTTATTTACACAATGACTTCTGTACCCCAAAAATTGTTCTAAGAACCAAAATGGCTACTGAGTGACTAGCTGGCAGGTAATATATACAGCCTGGATATGCCCAACAAGGGGATGATTTATATTCTTTGTGGGACAGAGTAGAACAGCATGAGATTTCATGATGCTACTCAGAAAAATATATAATTTAAACATGAATTGTTTAATTTTGGAATTTCCCAATTAGTATTTTCAGATTATGGTTGACTATGAATAAATGAAACCATGGAAATTGAAACCACAGATACTACTGTATACCTCTAACTTATATCTCATTGTCATTTTGGAAATGAATGGTGTACTCTCTGTCATGCTGAAGAGATGAGGCAGCAGCAGTCTACAATAGGTACCCTATGTTGATATCTGTTCAGATTTCAACCTCATTCACAGGTTGTATATGTCAGGTCTCTCCAAGACAAGCTCCCAAATTGGATAATATGCCAGGAGAATACACAGTGTTTAGCATCTCATTGTATTCATGGAGATCCATGATAACCACAGTAAAAGGTTACAAAGTGAATTTGGCAAAGGGAAAAGGTGTTCAAGGAGAAGTTTGTAGGAAACCAGGCACAAGTTTAGAGTCCTCTCAGCATGGTGTTGCAAAAGACACAATTCTGCCAGCACTCCCTGGTAACAACACATGTGAAATGTTATCTACCAGGAAAGCTCAGCCGAGCCTAGGAGAACACGTGTCCATTTCAGGCTGGTCATGTAGGCAACTGGTGCCCATGTGACTGACTGTAGTCACGAAATTCCAGATTCTCAGAAGGAAGTTCAGTATCAACTACATTGTTTGTACGGTTTGGGCACAGTGAGCCTTTCTTAAACATTTAGGTGAAGTTATCTATCAGTGTAGGAACTGTTTACCAGTCGAGTTCTCAGGAGCCAGCCCAGGTCCAATCTTGTAAAAAGAACTTTCCAAAGACAGTAGTCACTGGCCTGCTATGTTAGCTTTTTTCTGCACATGAGATTACAAGGTAAACACTTTAAAAATGAGATGTTTATCAACTACAGTAAAGTTATATTACAGGTTCTGTTCTAAATAAAATGATTTCTTAAGAGTTTTGATAAAAGTACCACAGGGCTGTTCCAGTCATTTCAGTAGAGCATGGGAGAACTTGAATTCTATGTGTTGCATGAGATGGTAATCAAAGCGGCTGCCTTAGTCACTTGAGGTGAAGTACAGGGCCTCTGAAAAGCAGGGCCATGGATGTAGTGATTGACCTGGTGTGAACAGCACATTGTAGGTTGAACCCTGGATTATTTAGCTGGAACTGGGTGCAGCTAGATCCTGGAACATCTCCAACCTTCTAAACAACTCTCCTCCATGGACTGGGCAATCAAGTACAAAGTGTCTCTTGTGATTTCTTTCTAGAAAGGAATGATGCCAGGTATAGAAGTGCTAGGCGGCTGGCTGATAAGCAAGATCTCCTGGATGGAGGGAACGTGAATGATCGGGACTGAATGCAATGCCGGGTGGTTCGCAGGCTCTGATGCACCCTTGCAATGCCTAGCCTAGTACAAGTCAGAGCTCAGACTTTCACTCTTTCACTCTTCTCTCCAAGTATCTGTTATTTGCCAAGGTAGCTGATCTACCATTATGAAATGATCTCCTGGACTCACATTATATGAACCTACAGGTGCGGTAACAGAAAGGTAAAGTAAATCATTCTAGAAGAAATCAGGGTGATTGCCTCTGGTGGAAAAAGAATTTAAAATAAAATCAAGTAGTGGGTGAATGTAATAGTTGAATAGCAGAATTAATTTATCCAAAAAACAAAATGAGCTGGATGATTAGGTTAGATATATTCCAAGAAATTGTTTGATGATTGAAAACATTAAGAGCTGTATGGATGAAAAAAAAAGAAATTTTAGTATCAATGTGATAGGAGTCACTTAAAATAAGTGGAGGGAGGAAAATATTTCAGAAAATAATTACTGAGAAATTACAGAATTAAAGATAGAAGACTTTGGTGTCAAGGGCTCATACAACAGACTAGACAATAGAAACCTGGCACCTAGACACACTAAATTAACATTTAAGAGGATGAGAGTGAAAAGCAAATGCTTCAAGCTTCTAGAGGGTGGATGCTGGTCATCTACAAAGCACCAACAGTTAGATTAGGTTTTTTGAGTAGTAATACTATGTATAAGAAAAGAATAAAGTATTGAAGAAAATGAAGATCGAACTAGAACTTTATAAATAAGCCATTGCTTAATTATGATGATAAAATAAAGAGCCATAAACATATAAGGCAATAGTGAATCATTTTTAAGGGCAAGTTTGGGGGCCAGCACTGTAGCATAACAGGTAAAGCCGCCTCCTGCAGTGCCGGCATCCCATATGGGTGCTGGTTCGAGTCCCAGCTGCTACACTTCTGCTCCAGCTCTCTGGTATGGCCTGGAAAAGCAGTAAAAGATGGCCCAAGTCTTTGAACCCCTGCACCCACATGGGAGACCTGAAAGAAACTCCTGGCTTCGGATCGGCACAGCTCCAGCCATTGCAGCCAGTTGGGGAACCAGTCGATGGAAGACCTCTCTCTCTCTTCCTCTCCTTCTCTCTCTGTGTAACTCTGACTTTCAAGTAAATAAATAAATCTTTTTTTTTTAAAGCAAGTTTGGAGGAATAAATCCAGAGGAGAACAAGGAGATCTAGGAAGTGGGAGTGAATAAATGACTGAATAATGTTTATAATAATAAATGTACACATTTATGTATTCACAGAATAATTGAGTTGCCTTATATTTATACTCTAAGAGAGGGAATATCTTTCAGAGAAAGAATAAGAGTGGAATATATGATTGTATTCGAGGTAAAAAAATGCTCAGAAAGTATTTTAGTGCCACTCCCCCAAAAAAGTCCAATCTGTGTCTTGAGTCTTACTAATCAGTACTGTTGTCCCAGTATTGATGAGTTGTTATTTGCTTCAAATGGGCCCAAGATAAATACTAAGTACCTGACAGCATGTTCCTAGGAAAGCTTAATTTCTTTAGCAGTAATGGTAGTTTATTTCCCTGCTTTTTTTTTTTAAGATTCATTTGAAAGGCAGAGTTACAGAGAGGCAGAGGCAGAGAGAGAGAGAGAGAGAGAGAGAGAGAGAGAGAGAGAGTCTTCAATCCACTGGTTCACTCCCCAAATGTCAGCAATGGCTGGAGCTGAGCTGATCTGAAGCCAGGTGTCAGGAGCTTCCTCTGGGTCTCCCATGTGGGTGCATGGATCCAAGGATGCAGGCCATTCTCCACTGCTTTCCCAGGCCCTAGCAGAGAGCTGTTTTGGAAGTGGAGCAGCCGGGACTTGAACTGGCACCCATAAGGGACGGTGGCACTGCAGGAGGTGACCTTACCAGCTCCGCCACAGAGCCGGCCCCTATTTCCCTCTCTTTAAAATCCTCTCACACAGGCAAACCAAATTTAAGCAGTTATAAACACATTTTCTTTCTTTCTTCCTTTCTTGTTCTCTCTCTTGTCCTCCCTCTGTCTCTGTCTCTCTTTTCTGTATCATAGGTGGTGGCTTAACTTGCTGCACCACAACACTAGCCCCAGCAATCTTAATTTTTTTATTTTTATTATTTATTTAAGAGGTAGAATTATACACAGAAAGAAGGAGAGACAGAAAGGTCTTCCATCCGCTGGTTCACTCCCCAGATGGCTGCAATGGCCGGAGCTGAGCCGATCTGAAGCCAGAGCCAGGAGTTTCTTTCAGGTCTCCCACGTGGGTGCAGGGGCCCAAAGTCTTGGGCCATTACCTACTGCTTTCCCAGGCCGTTAGCTGAGATCTAGATTGGAAGAGGAACAGCTGAGACAGAAACCGGTGCTCATATGGGATGCCGGTGCCGCAGGCAGAGGCTTAGAGCACTACACCACAGCACCAGCCACAAACACCTTTTCTTAAAAGAGATTTATTTAATAAATGTACAGTGGACAGAGACAAAAGATTGATGTCCTTTATGTCACTGCCCACATCCCTTCTCCCAAAAGTGCCTCCCAAGACACCCTCTTACCTCCCTCTGAATGGAGGTGCCTGGTGGTGGATATCATAATAGTGATTTACGTTTGAAGACCAAAGGCTGCTTGTGGTTCCTGTGCCATTGGCTCTGAGGTCTCATTTTGAAGAAGCAGGGTTTACAGAGCAACTTGTGGTGCTAGCTTCTCCCTGGTTTATCTGCCCTCATGTGCTTTTAAAAGAGCACCTGCAGGAGCTCAGTTTTAATTGGTTTATTTACACATAGGGCAAATTCGTTAGAAAAAGCACTACTACTTATAGGTTTAATTGCTTGATCATGTTCAGCCAAGTAAAATATAGAAACAGTAAATCAAAGAAAGATCTTATCTACTTCCTTTTCTCGATACCGAACATGCAACATCTAAACATTTTCAACAGTTTCATAATCCTAACTTCTTCTTTTCCCAAGGTGAGATAATCATAACAGTAATCGTCAGAAAATTCCCCTAGATACACTTTCAAATCATCATTAAACCTCTCTAAAATTATTGGTAGCATGTGAATTAAGAGTCAAAGCAGACAAGAAAAAATTGTAACTTAGATGTTAATGCAGAATAAATTACTTTATGGAAAAAATAGTAAAGGACTTCAGATTTCTAATATTCTTAAATTTCATGCATGGAACATAGATCTTTTATGTCTCATTAACTTAATCAGTGATACAACTGACTAGAATAAAGATTTAACTAAAACAGATTGAAGAAAGTTGTGAATGAATGGAACCGCATCCAAACCCAAGGCTTCTTAAGCTTCTGGTATCTGTTATCTTTTTGCCACTGCCCTCAAGTTATACTACACAGTGATTTCTTTTTAAAAACTATAATTTTGAATTTGTGTCTTTATTCCATCCCTCCTCATTTCTCCCCTAGTCCAATGTCATGGAGATTGTGTGAAATGGCCAAATCCTAGAAATATTTAATTTATCTAATTATTTTTAGAGATTTTGATTTATTTGAGAGGCAGAAAGACAAAAGGAGGTGGACAGACAGACATATCTACCATTGCGGCTTCCTTCCACAAATGCCCACAACAGTTGAAGCTGGCTCAAGTCAAAGCCAGGATCGGAGAACTCAATCTGGTCTCTCACGGGGGTGGTAGGGATCTAAGTACTTAAATCAATTACCAACTGCCTCCCAGGGTGTGGATTAACAGATGAATGTCAAGTGGAGTGGCCAGCCCTCGAACCCAGGCACTGTGATATCAGATGCCGGTGTTCTAAACTTGCTCCTCTATAAATATTTTAAAGGAGAAACAATCAAACAAACAACAAAAAAGTTGCAGATGAGCGTTGAGTTAAAATAAGAGAGAAGGCAAAGTAAAGAATTAAAAGAGGACACTTTTATATAAGTGGATGTCAGACTAAGAAATTTAGACTAGTTCTTCCATTGAAGGAAAGTAGAAAAGCTAGATTAATAAAAAAAAAAAAAGTTTCTGGAAGACATCAGCAATATAACAAGGTCATGAAGAATTACCTGGGGGCCGGCATTTAGGAATAGCAGGTAACTGGCTTTGGCCTTGTTCAGCTCTTGCTGTTGTGGCCACCAGGGGAATGAACCAGCAGAAGGAAGATCTCTCTCCTTCTCTCTCTGTCTCCAACTTTCAAATAAATAAACAAATCTTAATAAAAGGAATTACCTTGTCAGGATCCAGAAAAAGGAATGATTGATTAGTCTGGCACTTGGAACCAGTTTGCCCTAGCATGTTTGCTGACTGATCTAGAAGAGCTGCTGAAAGGTTAGCAGGGCTTTTGATAGCCCCTTGGGAAGGGGGTGAGGAGGTAGACAACAGTATCACTTATTGTATAGGTGGCAACCTAGCTTTGAGTCCCTTGAAGTCCTGAAACATGGGAGTCCTTAAAAATTGGATTAGGTGGGTTCTAGTCCCGGTTGGGGAGCCGGATTCTGTCCCGGTTGCCCCTCTTCCAGGCCAGCTCTCTGCTGTGGCCCTGGAGTGCAGTGGGGGATGGCCCAAGTGCTTGGGCCCTGCACTCCATGGGAGACCAGGAGAAGCACCTGGCTCCTGCCTTCGGATCAGCGTGATGGCCGCAGCGCACCGGCCGCAGCGGCCATTGGAGGGTGAACCAACGGCAAAAGGAAGACCTTTCTCTCTGTCTCAATCTCTTTCACTGTCCACTCTGCCTGTCAAAAAAAAAAAAAAAAAAATTGGATTAGGTGATTGAAAATGGCTAACACTTGTAGGTTCCTGGAAATATAAAATATAAAAATGACAGTAGATTTGAAAACAGAATCAAATAGACCTTCTACAACAGAAAAAAAGTTGCCAAAAAATCAAGTAGCAGAACTGAAGTTTGAATACAGGAAGTTCAACTTTAGGATCCATAGTCCTAACAGCACTATTCTCAAAACTAGGAAAAAAATTGAGATGTTCTTTTAAAATTAACTAATTGGAGTTCAACCAAGTTACATTATTTTCCAATAACTCACTGTAAACACTGTATATTCTGCAGTTATTTGATCATGGTTTGTTTCCTCCAGACCTCATTGAAATTTAATCCCTATTAAGAGATATTAGAAGAAGAGACTAGGGGGAACATTTAAGAGGTTCTGCACTAGTGAATGAATTCATCTTTTCATGTGATTAATAGGTTAATCTAAGAAAGATCTGCCAGAGGAGCCAGTTTGGCTGAGTTATCCTCACACACCCTGTGTCCGACTACCCGATGCCTTGTGCTGCCTCAAGAAGGCTGGCACCAGATGCAGCTGCTAGACTTTGAGCTAGAACCAGGAGCTAAAGTAAGCCTCACTCCTTATAATTCATTCAATCTTCAGTATCGTATTATTTACATCAGAAAACACATGAAGACATCACTCACAAAAGATGGATAGCATGTCAAATACGTAATATGAGAACAAAAGCTTTAAAGAATGATATAATGAAAGCATGATCTCTCTCTCTTTTTTTAAACAGACTAATACTCTGATATAAACCTCAATGGTTGATTTTTTTTTTTATTTGACAGGTAGAGTTATAGACAGTGAGAGAGACAGACAGAGAGAAAGGTCTTCCTTCCGCTGGTTCACTCCCCAAATGGCTGCCATGGCCGGCGCTGCACCGATCCGAAGCCAGGAGCCAGGTGCTTCTCCTGGTCTCCCATGCAGGTGCAGGGACCCAAGCACTTGGGCCATCCTCCACTGCCTTCCCGGGCCACAGCAGAGAGCTGGACTGGAAGAGGAGAACCGGGACTAGAACCCGGCGCCCATATGGGCTGCCAGCGCCGCAGGCGGAGGATTAACCAAGTGAGCCACAGCGCCGGCCCCAGAAAGCATGATATCTCAATAGAACATTTGTCGTTACCCTGAGAAAGGCATGGTGAAATTTGAATGAAATTACCGGCAGATATTAGACTCTATGAGTGATATGACTTTCATGTTTCATATTCTCTTACTAGAAACTTACGAAAAACTCATTGATTTATTAATGCTGCCTGAGTCATTTCAGGTACTTGCATTTGAGTCATCATGGAATATTTATTTTTGTAATTTTTGGTCCTTTGTGACTTTAGTAATTAAGGTATTTGGTGATCAGATGATACTTGCCTCTCTTTAGGATGCTTTGCTTGGGGTTAAATCATTTCAATAAAATTACAACCAATCCAATCAAATAATAATCCAATCATTATGACTAATAATTTAATTATTATATAAATAAATTATATATAAATAATAATTAATTTATAACTAAAACATTTTTAATTTAAAAATATAAGATGAACAAATCTCATGTATTTCATAGGTACAGATTTAGAAGCATAGTGAGACTTCCCACCCCACCCTCTCTCCTGCCCAGGCTCCCTCCCTCCTTCCTCCTTCCCTTCTTACTCTTTCTTTTAATTTTTACAATGACATACTTTCAGTTTATTTATAATTATAAGCTGAACCCTCCACTAAGTAAAGAATTCAACAAAAAGTAAGAAGGAAAAAAAAACAGTAGACACAAGGGCTATAAATAATAATAATCAAATCTCAAAACATCAATTTTGCTCATATACATTACATTTTTTAATACTCTATTAGTTATCACAGATCAGGGAAAACATAACAATATTTGTCTTTTTGAGACTGGTTTATTCCACTAAGTATAATGGTTTCCAGTTGCATCCATTTTGTTACAAAAGACAAGATTTCATTCTTTTTCATAGTTGGGTAGTATTCCATAGTGTGTATATAGCATCTTTTCTTTATCCGGTCGGTCATCAGTTGGCGGGCATCTGGGTTGATTCCATATCTTAACTATTTTCAATTGAGCTGCAATAAAAATGGGGGTACAGATGACTCTTTCATATTTTGATTTCACTTTGGGTAAAGTCCAAGGGGTGGGATGCCTGGGTCATATGGTAGATCTATCTTCAGATTTCTGAGAATTTCCATATTGTTTTCCACAATGGTTGTATTAGTTTACATTCCCCAAAACAGTGAATTAGGGTACCCTTTACCCCACATCCTTGCCAGCATTTATTGTTTTCTGATTTCTGCATGAGAGCCATTCTACCTGGGGTGAGGTGAAACCTCATTGTGGTTTTGATTTGCATTTCTCTGGTGGCTAGAGATCCTGAGCATTTTTTCAAGTGTCTGTTGGCTATTTGAATTTCTTCTTTAGAAAAAATGCCTGTTCAAGTCATTCCCCCTGCCCCCTTTTTTTTAAAGATTTTTTTATTTATTTGAAAGTCAGAGTTACACAGAGAGAGGAGAGGCAGAGAGAGAGGTTTTCCATGCACTGGTTCACTCCCCAGTTGGTCGCAACAGCTGGCACTGATCCAAAGCCAGGAGCCAGGAGCTTCTACCAGGTTTCCCATGTGGGTGCAGGGGCCCAAGGGCTTGGGCCATCTTCCTCTGCTTTCCCAGGCCACAGCAGAGAGTTGGATTGGAAGTGGAGCAGCCAGGTACCCATATGGGATGCAGGCACTGCAGGTGGTGGCTTTACCTGCTACACCACAGCACTGGGTCCCTGCTCCTTTTTTAACTAGATTCTTTGTTTTGTTGTTGTTGAGTTTCCTGAGCTCCTTATAGATTTTGCATATTAATCCTTTATTAATTGCATAGTTTGCAAATATTTTCTCCCATTCTGTAGATTGTCTCTCCACTTTGCTAATTGTTTCTTTTGTAGTGCAAAAGCCTCGCAGCTTGATGTGATCGCATTTTCTGTTTTGGCTTTGATTGCCTTCTGGGGTGTTTCCAAGAAGTCTTAGTCTCTGCCAACCTCTTGCAGAGTTTTCACAATGTTATACTCTGGTAATTTGATAGTATCAGGTTGTAGATTTAGTTTCTTGATCCATTTTAAAATGACTTTTGTATAAGGTATAAGGTAGGGCTATTGTTTCCTACTTCCATATGCAGAGGTCCAATTTTCCCAGCACCATTTGTTGAAAATATTGTCATTTCTCTCCAGGCATTGATTTTAGCTCCTTTGTCAAAGATAAGTTGGTTGTAGATGCATAGGTTGATTTCTGGGATTTCTATTCTGTTCCATGGGTCTACATGTCTATTTTTTTTTTTACATGTCTATTTCTTGTGCTTGTACCAGGCTAGTTTGATTATAACTATTTTGTAATATGTCTTGAAATCTGGTATTTTGATGCCTCTGGCTTTATTTTTGTTGTTTAAGATTGCCTTTGCTATTTTGGGTCTCTTGTGTTTCTACATGAATTTTAGCATTGTTTTTTCTAGATGTGAGAAGAATGTCATTGGTATGATTGGGCTTGCATTGAATCTCTACATTGCTTTTGGTAGTATGGACATTTTGATGATATTAATTCTTCCAATCCAGGAACACGGAAAATTTTTCCATTTTTTGTGCCTTGTTCTCTTTCTTTCTTTAATGTTTTGTAATTTTCATCATAGAGACCTTTCACTTCCTTGGTTAAGTTTATTCCTAGGTATGTATGTGTGCATAGTTTGATTGTATTTTGTAGCTATTTTAAATGGGACTGATCTTAGAAGTTCTTTCCCAGACATGGCATTATCTGTTTATACAAAGACTATTTATTTTTGTCTGTTGATTTTATATCCTGCTCCTACCACTTTACCAAACTCTCTTATGAATTCCAGTAGTCTCTTATTGGAGTCTTTTGGTTCCCTTATGTACAGATTGATGTTATCTGCAAACAGAGATAATTTGAGTTCCTCCTTTCCAATTTGTATTCATTTGATTTCTTTTTCTTGCCTAATGGCTCTGGCTAAAACTTCCAGAACTATATTGAATAGCAAGGGTGAGACTGGGCATCTTGGTGTGGTTCCAGATCCTAGTGGGAATGCTAGCTGTGGGTTTGTCATATACACTGCTTTGATTGTGTTGAGAAATGTTCCTTCTATACCCAATTTGCTTAAGATTTTCATCATGAAAGGATATTATATTTTATCAAATACTTTCTTTGCATGTATTGAGATAATTGTATGATTTTTGTTCTTCAGTTTGTTAATGTGATGTATCACATTGATTGATTTGTGTATGTTGAACCATCCTTGCATACCAGGATTAAATTCCACTTGGTCCAGGTGAATGATCTTTCAGATGTGTGGTTGGATTCAATTAGCTAGTATTTTGTTGAGAATTTTTACATCTATGTTCATCAGGGATATTTGTCTATAATTCTCTTTCTTTCTTGTATCTTTTTCTGGTTTTGAAATTAAGGTGATGCTGGCCTCATAAAAGGAGTTTGGGAGGATTCACTCCCTTTCAGTTGTTTTGAATAGCTTGAGAAGAATTGGAATTAGTTCTTTAAAAGTCTGCTAGAATTCAGCAGTGAAGTCATCTGGTCCTGGGCTTTTCTTTGTTTGGAGGGTCTTTATTACTGACTCCATCTCTCTCTTGGTTAATGGTCTGTCTAGGTTTTCTGTGTTAGCACAACTCAATTTTAGTAGATTTTATGTGTCCAGGTATCTATCCATTTCTTCTAGATTTTCCAATTTGTGGCATACAGCTATTTGTAGTAATTACTGATGACTCTTTTTATTTCTATGGTAACTTTTGTTACATCTCCTTTTTCATCTCTGATTTTATTGATTTGAGTCTTCACCCCCCTTTTTTTTGGTTAGTTGGGCCAATGGTGTGTATATTTGGTTTATTTTTTCAAAAGATCAGCTTTCATCTCACTGATCCTTTGTATTGATTTTCTGGTTTCAATTTTATTTCTTCTCTAATTTTAATTTTTCTTTTCTCCTACTAATTTTGAGTTTGGTTTCTTGTTTTTCTAGGTTCTTGTGATGTATTGATAGCTCATTTATTTGATATCTTTTCAATTTCTTGATGTAGGCACTAATTGCTATTAACTTCCCTTTTTTATTAAAGATTTTATTTATTTATTTGAGAGAGAGTTATACACAAAATGAGGAAGAGAGAGAGATAGAGAAAGGTCTTCCATCCACTGGTTCACTCTCCAAATGGCTGCAACGGCTGGGGCTGAGCTGATCCGAAACCAGGAGCCAGAAACTTCTTCTGGGTTTTCCACATGGGTGCAGGGCCTAAGGACTTGAGCCATCTCCCACTGTTTTTCCAGACCATAATAGGAGTTGGATTGGAAGAGGAGCAGCTGGGACTAGAACTGGTACACATATGGGATGTTAGCGCCACAAGTGGAGACTTAGCTCACTATGCCACAATGCTGGCCCCATAAACTTCCCTTTTAATACTGTTTTTGCTGTATCTCATAACTTTTGATATGTTGTATTGTTGTCTTCATTCATTTCCAGGATTATTTTTTTGATTTCCCTTTTGCTTTCTTCAATGACTCACTGTTCATTCAGGAACGTGTTGTTCAATCTCCATATTTTTCAGATATTCTTAAGTTGTTAATTTCCAGTTTCATTCCATTGTGGTCAGAAAAGATAAGCAGCATGATTTCAATTTTTTTTGAATTTACTGAGACTTGCTATATGGCCTCGCATATGGTGTATCATGGAGAAAAGTTCCCTGCACTGATGAAAATAATGTGTATTCTTCAACTGTGGCATGCAGTGTTCTGTAGAAATCAATTAGGTCCATTTTGTCCATAGTGTAGATTAGTTCTGATATTTCTTTTTTGATTTTCTTCCTGGTTGATCTGTTCTTTGATGCAAGGGGTATTGAAGTCCCCCATTACTGTTGTATTGGAGTCTATGCCTCCCTTTAGATCCATTAACATTTGTTTTAGATAGTATTGATTTGTATTGAATTCACCAAATTACCTCCAGGGGGCAGCAGGCAGTGATCTTATTGCAAATAGGTTAGAGATAGCACAAGATTTGTTTATGCAGTTGTAAGAGTGTGCATCTGGAAGAGTGCGTGAAAAAATGATTAGATTTAGGAGGGGTTAAGAGTGTGGGTGATGTGTTGGAGACAAGATAGAAAATTAAAAAGCAGAGATTAAAGGAGGGACAAAATAACCAAGTCATAAGAGAGAAATACTGGAATGAGATTTCTCAGGCTTGAATCCTGTCTCTGTCACTACTTAACTAACCTGTCTGAATTCCATTTTCTCAACACAAGACAATAATAGTATTTACTATAGGGTTCTTCAAATAACTACATGAGGCAATATTTATAAACTTCTTAGAAGAGAGTCTGGGTATTAGCTTAAAGATTGGCAAATATTATTTACTATGAATATGGCCATTGAGATCTAGAATTGATATTTAGCAAAATAAAAATGTAATTACTGATTTTTCTGCCCTGGTTTTATTTGCTTATTTGATATTGCACACATTTAGTTTCAAATAACTGTTTCTTTTTTTATTATTATTTTTTATTTTTGTTAGGCAGAGTGGACAGTGAGAGAGAGAGAGACAGAGAGAAAGGTCTTCCTTTTGCCATTGGTTCACCCTCAAATGGCCGCTGCGGCCAGTGCGCTGCGGCCAGTGCATCGCGCTGATCTGAAGCCAGGAGCCAGGTGCTTCTCCTGGTCTCCCATGCGGGTGCAGGGCCCAAGCACTTGGGCCATCCTCCACTGCACTCCAGGGCCACAGCAGAGAGCTAGGCTGGAAGAGGGGCAACCGGGACAGAATCCGGTGCCCCGACCAGGACTAGAACCCGGGGTGCCGGCGCCACAAGGCAGAGGATTAGCCTATTGAGCCACGGCACCAGCCTCAAATAACTGTTTCTAAAGTTTTCTTTTTGCACAATCTGCAAAATTATAATGAAAAATAAAAAATAACCATTAACTGTCATGGGATATATTTTTTTCCAGCCTTTAAAAAAATCAATCCCATTTTAAGAATATTATTTTTTAAATTTAAATTCTTATTTATTTTATTTAAAATGCAGATATATAAAGTATATCATATATTACATATTATATCACATATTTATATGTAACATATATATAAAGTAAATGACAATCAACAAATCTTTGATGAGAAAAAGTTCCATGCTAATGTAACATTAAGTGGAAAAACCAAGTTGTACAGTTGATTAAGAAATTTGCCCAGAATCATGAGCCTGGTAATTGCCCCACAGTGACTTAACGCTGGGTCTCCCAGCTATCGAACATCAAAGCCCATGGTCTTAACCACTTTTCGTGATGGAAATCAGAGTGCTTTATTCTAAATGCTATCTCCTCCTCCCTGATTTTTCTGACACCTAGTTAAACGTTAGGCAGAAGAGATGTTATTATAGTCCATCCATTATCAGATCTCATTCCCCAGTATTCTACACCCGTAAGGACCAGGTTTCACTGTCTGAATCAAATTGATTCACTGAAAGGAAAGCTTGAGAAGGTGAAGGAGAAAACAGTCTAATGGTTTTTAAGAGGGAAGATAGAACTGCTAACTTAGAAAAAAAAAATGCATGCTGTTTAATCTTTTTCCTGTTTGCAATGTTTTCTTCCCCTTCCTGGAGAGTACTGCTTTGGGGTAGGAAATTTTTAGCATATAAAGAGATTCCTATCCTGTTAATGTAATCTAAATGCATATTAACTAGTAACATCACAGAAAAATTTTTCTGGAAAGTTTAAATTCCAGAGGTGTGGCAATTACAGAGTGTTTATTTGTAATCTCGTTAAAAAGATCAGTCTAACTCTTCAAAGGTGAATGGCAGTAAGTACTGAATTGTAGGTAGGGTAATGGCCCCCTGAGAAAGATGTCCAATCTGGCACTGTGGCATAGAAGGTTACACCTCTGCCTGTAGTGTCCACATCCCATATGGGAGCCGATTTGAATCCTGACTGCTCCACTTCCTATCCAGCTCCCTGATAATGCATGTGGGAAAGCAGCAGAAGATGGCCCAAGAACTTGGGCTGCTGCATCCACATGGGAGACCTGGAGGAAGCTCCTAGCTCCTGGCTTCGGCCTGGCCCTTCCCTGGCCATTGTGGCCATTTAGAGTGAACCAATGATGGATGGAAGATCTCTCTGTCTCTGTCTCTCTGCCTCTGGCACTTCTCTGTAACTCTGACTTTCAAATAGACAACAAATCATTTTTTTTTTAAAAGGATGTCCATGTCCTAATTTCAGAAACCTATGAATATGTTACCTTACATGGCCAGTGAGACCCTACAGATGTGATTAAATTAAGGATCTTGAGACTGGGCGATTACTCTAAATTATACAAGTGGGCCCTATAGAATCACAAGGGTCCTTATAAGAGAGAGGCAGAAGGAGCCTTCCCTCTTGGGAAGGAGATGAGACAAGGGAGCAGATGCCAGAATGAGGCAGCCACAAGCCAAAGGATGCAGGCATCCTGTGATTCGTAGAAAATGCAAGGTGCTGAGTCTCCCCATGAACCTGTAGGAAGAATGCTGCACTGCCGTCACCTTGATTTTAGTCCCATAAGATCAAGTTCAGTTTTCTGATCTCCAGACTGTAGGTAGTACATTTGTGCTGCACTAAAGCCACAAAATTTGTTTCAGTCACAATAAGAAACAAAATCACTTGTAATGCTTCTAGAGGTGTGTACTGACTTCCATTATAGACAGCAAGTTCACAAGGCATTTTCAAGGGGAAATATTCTAATCCAGCCTTGGACATTAAGGTTGTACACCTGTTAACTTGGAGAAAGCTTCTAGCAGTTACTGTGATTGGGACATTTACAGGGATTGGACCAAAATAGATAAATTTCCCTTTTTCTTTTTCAATGCAAGTTTAGGCAAATCCGTTTATCCTGGGCATATTCAGTGTCTCTCTGTGTAGTTTATCTGTATGCAGCAGAAATGAGAAGAGAACCAATGAGCTGGAAGACAGCTCAATCACTCTGCTTCCTCCGTCTTTGCTTCAGTGCTTCGTACAGGAAATCTATTGCTGTGTCAAGTTCCACAGAAGAGTTACTTCTCTCCCAAGTTACTAATCAGGCTGAAACACATAGTGTTGAAGGAAGGGAGTGCCTCACTGCTGATGGTCTAAGAGGATTCGGCACTGAGAAGTTGACCGGAGGGAGCCTCGTAATGCTCACAGCTGCTTCTCCACCTGTATGGAGGAAAAGTATCGTGTGAAGGGCTGACAAAAAGAAAGCAGACATGGTCTGCCCTTGGAGAACTTCTGACTTATGGCTCCTACTGATTTTAACCGTCTTTTTGGTGGCTGGTAAGTCTGAATTCTCTTTGGGAAAATGATTGATGGAAGATTTGTTCTCATCTCCTGTTGTGAGTTTCCCTTGCCTTTCTTATGGGGTAGCATGAGCCAATTACAATCATAGCAATAGGGAGTTATTCCAAGATTTATTATTTTATTTTATCACCCTCATTTTCTTCTCTGTTCTATTGATTTGATTTTTATCCTACTACAATATGCACATCGCTAGAAGCTGTCTCTCTCACCACTTTATTTCCACCCTTGTTTTGGATGAAGCAGGGACAATTAAAATCATACCAGTGTAGGTCAAAGTCAACTGGGTTCTCTTTATCTTCATACCTTAAAAGAAAAGGAGTAACATCCCTAAGCCATTTAGGTCGGCACTGCTAGTGTTACAAGTCAAGAAGTTTACTGCTTTCTACCATTTTCTATGACTCGGTGCTTTTCTAACACAATATTCTTACAGTCATGGTGGCACATCTGTGATGTGTGTCTATTTATCTCAAAGATGTGTGGGCTTTAGGAGACACTTTCTGAATTAGAGGGCATACTCTGAACACGTCTAGGTTCCTGTAGGAGTCGTAGAGAACTTGGGGCTCCTGTGGGGGCGTCCTGGTTTCACTGTAGAGTGTTGGTAGGAGTGGATGTGGGAGGGCATTTTCAGGTTTCACTTTGAGTAGATGGAGCAGCCGCAAAAGAACAGTATAGTTGGGTTTAAATTTCACAGTTTGATCATTGAAAGAAGAAAATGTGTTTTTTTCTCTCCTCTGGGTGACTTTAAAATGTTGTCTATCTTCCACCAAAGCAATCTATGTTCTACGTGTTAATTTTACCGGTGAGCACCCACAAAGAGGTGCGACCATGTGCTACTACTGTGCCTTTCTGCTGATAATTTTCACATGCTTTTTCTCCTTTGATCTACAGAGCCACCTAGTGAAGTAGGCATGGGAGATATCTGCATTTCACAGAGGTAGAAACCAAGGCCCAGAGAGTTGAAATGATTTGTTCAAGGTTAGCTATTACTGGTATGCGACAGAGTCACCCTCAGTTGTAATGCATGTCAGTAGCCATCATGAAACACTTGAGCAATTTGCATGCTGGGCCATTTCCTCAATATCTGACCATTAGGCTTTTCTCTAGAGAACTGCAATTCATAACATCACTGAAAAGAAGTTAGTCCAGTACTTACTTGTAAACTCAGTAGACTAAGAAAAACCATAAGTGATCTAAATCTGTCACTAGTTGGGATCTTGTAGAAAGCCCTTGTAGAAACCTGTGCAGGTCTCAGCTGGACAGGGTAACAACAAGGAGTTGTTTATCTCAAGTTGCACCATTACTCTTGGGAGAGAGAAAAATAATATTAAAATAAATTTATCATGAAATGATTTAGAATAATGAGAAGAAAATAATTCAGGGCTGAATTTGTCCTTTTATTTTTTTTTACAAAAACCATTTTGTTATTAATACTTTCAAATGGAAATAACTTATTTTGTACAACATAAATTCACAAAAGAGCAATATTTCAGTGTTACACATAGCATTTTTTTCAGTTTATTGATTGACTTTTGTGTCAACTGATTTGCCTGTAACTTCAAGCAATATGGCAGTTCATAGATAAGATTTATTAAGAAAATATTTGAAGGGGAAAAAGAAAAACAACCAAAATTGTTCACTCCAGAGGAAAGTTCCCAGCTATATACCTGGCATCTTCCCTGATTCTTCCCCTCTCTTTCCACTTTCTCTCTCTCTCTCTCTCTCTCTCTCTTTTTAAAGACTTTACTTACTTATTTGAGAGGTAGTTACACACAGTGAGAGGGAGAGACAGAGAAAGAAGTCTTGCATCTGCTGGTTCACTCCCCAGATGGCTGCAACGGCTGGATCTGTGCCGATCCGAAGCCAGGAGCCAGGAGCTTCCTCCAGGTCTCCCACATGTGTGCAGGGGCCCAAGGACTCGGGCCATCTCCTACTGCTTTCCCAGGTCATAGCAGAGAGCTGGATCGGAAGTGGAGTAGGCAGGACTCAGCCGGCACCCATACGGGATGCCGGTGCTTCAGGCAGAGGATTAACCTAGTGCGCCTCGGCGCCTACCCCTCCTCTCTTTTCAAGACCTATTGTCTTCTTGAATTTTTTCTTATGTTCCACTTATATATTCTATTCCAATTAAAATCACTTCACCCTTATAAAAGTTACTGATTTTTTCCAATTAGGAGTTACTGGAGACTCCCCCCTTTGCTGTGCTTGGACTAATTTTTACTCATTTGCTAATTCCTTCCACTAGAGGGCAGGCAGTAACAAGAAGAGGAGAGAAAAATCGAGATAGGGCTATTTGGAAGCCTAAGCAGATTTTGTGGAAGATGGAAAAAAGAGATTAAAAGCAATTGTGAAGGAGTTTGTTCTCATAATCTCAGTTCTATCTTCCGTTTCTAGTTTGTGAGAGTTTCAAGTTTACATATTATGATTTATAGGTGCGTTTTCCTCTAACTATCCGCTAAGTAATGAATAAATTAATCAGAAGTTCTTAATAAGAACTCTTTTTAAGTGCATGTATAGAAAATAATGCCTAAAAGTTATTAGCAATCTAAATTAAGGAGCAAAGCTAAGGTGAACTCATTGGTCAACATTTAAAATCAGTGAATCTTGAAGTTATCTATGAAACTTGTAAAAATCTAAAGAAAGGTAGAATTCCAGTCTTGTTGGGGAAGTCTGTGCAGAGGAGATGACTCCTGAGCTGGGTGTTGAATGATGTGTTTGCATCGAAGAGGGATGGCAGAGAAAGAAATTGAAAGGCGGGAAGGTGTAATATGAGCAGAAGCAAGGAGATTTGGAGAAAGAACCCTGGACCATGTATTATATGACAACAGGGAAAAAAGGCTGGATTTCGGGGGTCCTTGATGGCCAAATAGGGGAATCTGGACACTGTGTAGCAGACAATGAGGAGCCATCTGTTGTACAGGGAACAGAAAAACCATATAAAAAGGCATTTTTTTTTTTTTAGAATAATGTGGCAACAGAATCCTTTTGCTAGATAGTGTCATTTGGTAAAGGATTTATTTTAAAGCAGGAGTCAAGGGCTGGTAGCCTAGTTCCCATTTTAGAAAGTTCTGTGATGTACTGAGAGGCATTGGTGGCTGAGAAGGGAGTTTGTGGAAGATGTTAAATTCAGGATCAGGGGTCGGCACTGTCGTTAAGAGGGCACTTGGGACTCCCACATCTTTTATTGGAATGTGTAGGTTTAAGTTTCAGCTCTGCTTCTGATTTCAGGTTCCTGCTAATGCTTACTCTGAGAGGCAGCAGGTGATGGCTCACATACCTGGGTCCCTGCCACCTATGTGTGACACCTGGGTGGAATTCCAGGTCCCAGCCCCAGCTGTTTCAGGCATTTGCAATGTGAACCAGTACATGAAAGATATATCTCTCTCTACCTGTCAAATAAATATATATTTTAAAATATTCAGTATAGGGAGGGAGGATGCCTAGGGGGAAAATTCCTATGGGTATTTGAAGTAGAGCAAAATCACAGAAATTATTTATCACTCGTGGAGTGGATGATCCTACAAAGAAAATAAACATAGAGATAAAAAGTAATAGAATAAAGCCTAGAGATGTTTGGGTTTGGGTCCTAGGAGCCATGTTGATCTCTTTTGTGTCCGTAACAGGGCATGATCTCAGAAGAGATGGGAAGGGAGTAATATGGGATATAAATTGGGGTCTTATCCTTAAATAGGAGAAAATATCTTCTGAAATTGAAGAGTAAGATGAATAGAAATAGGGATGCTACTAAGTTGAAGGTGGTAATAAGGAGATGGGAAAAAAATGAGAGCTCAGAGTACATAGCTACCTCCTACTAATTTCAGTTATTAGTACTCATTGATAAAATAACCCAGTTGTCATTTGGTTTCGTGTTTTATCTGAACACTTAATCTTTATGGTGATTAAATTGTAGTAACCATAACTGCATTTTTGTCTTCCTTGTCATTGCTGACATTGTCACACTGATATCTCCTGGCTGTAATTAGGTAGCAGATCCGTGGTTATGAAATAACCATGCACTGTGTGATGCTGATAGCTCCTAAGAAGTAAATCAGTAACTCTTACTTTAAAAATAATAATAATGATAATAAAAATCAAGCATTAGCATAATTTATGTAATAGTCACAGTCAGTTCATTTTGTTTTCCAGAAAGAAATGATGTTGTTCGTTCATTAATGCTAAGCAAATAATTTCACAGTTTTCTTGGTTAAAATTTAAAACCATGTAGGTACAAAAACCTAGACTTCATTCTTTCTTTTTTTTAAGAGTTTTAGTTTATTTGAAAGGGGAGGAAAGGAGAGGGGATGGGAGGAGAGAGAGGAAGGGAGGGAGGGAGGGAGAGAGAGAGAGAGTCTTACTCTCTGGTTCATTCCCCAAATGCAAGCCTGGAGCTGGAAGCTCAGTCCAGGTTCCCACATGGATGGTAGGAAGCCCAACTACTTGAGCCATCAATGCTGCCTCCCAGGGTCTGCTTTGGCGGGAAGCTGGAATCAGGAGCCAGAGCTGAGATTTGAACCCAGGCACTCAGATGTGGGATGAGGGCATCCTAATCAGTATCATAACCACAAGACCAAATGTCTTCCCTTGACACCCCATTCTAAGATCTAAGTCTTATTTGCATTTAAGGAAAGCAGTGTAGAAAAATTCCAGGATTGAAACAAGACTGGAAGTTTTTCTGTTTTTAAAGAAAGATTTTTTTTTCTTTAAAAAATGACAAGAGCCTCGGGCGATCACTGATGTCATAAATAAGAGTGTCAATTGTTAAAATCAACAACAGGAGTCACTGTGCACTTGCTCCCCATGTAGGACCTCTGTCCTTAATGTGTTGTACTATGAGAATTAATGGTAAAACTTGTCTTCAAACAGTACTTTATACTTTGTGTGTCTGTGTGGGTGCAAACTGTTGAAATCTTTACTTAGTATAGAGTTGATCTTCTGTATATAAAGATAATTAAGCTGTACCTATGAAATTTGTATTTATTAAATAAAAGCTTTTTAAAAAAACTCTGCTACTTTGCATGATAATGCTGTTGCAGATTCTCTTGGGATCAGACTCTGGGATAGAGTTTCACATATAGAAAATTACTTCTGAGCAGAAGTCTATCTGCAATTTCAGCTGGCCCCCTCAGCTGGCCCCATGGAGAACTCTGGAGATAGCATGTTCTTTTGGAGGGGCCCCTCACTGAATCAGGATGGCTGGTCTTTTATACTTCTGTTTCCCTCAGTCGTTGAATGTGGGCTGCCTGGGGAAAATCTGATTTTGGGCAAGGCAATTATGCAGTCCCGAATTTGCTGAAAACGGAAGTCTGTCTGCTGACTGTGCTCTTAGCAACAGGAGCAAAGACTCATTCCTTGTAGGCAGTTCTGGGTGGTACATACTATATTCTCCAGAGTTGCATTTCCAGTGTTCTTGACATTGTGAATTTGGGTATAGCATTATTTTCTTTCAGCTTGAATAGTTTCTTTTATCCTGTGAAATAGTATAGGCCTGCTGGTGAGGCATTCTCTTAGTTTTTTTTTTTTTTTTTTTTATATATGAAAGTATTTCACTCTCACTTTTAAAGCACATTGTTGCTGGAATAGAATTCTGTGTTGACATTTTTTCCTTCTTTCAGCACCTTAAGGACTTGTTTCAACATCTTGATGAGAAGGCAGTAGGCACTCAAGCCATTGTTCTCCTGGATATAATCTATTATTTTTTTCTGACTATTTTCTTTTTTAAAAATTTTTTGAAGGTATACAAATTTCATGTATTTCATAAATACAGATTTAAAGGAACATAGTGATACTTCCCACCAACACTCCAACCCTTCTTCCGCCTCCCTCTCCTATACCCACTCCTAATTTTTACAAAGATCTACTTTCAGTTCATAAGATAAACCCTACACTAAGTAAAGAGTTCAACAAATAGTATGAAGAAAATAACACTGTTCCTCAACAGTAAAGATAAGGGCTGTAAACAATTATTGAATCTCAAAATGTCCATTTCACTCCAATACATTATATTTTAGAAACTCTATTAACTACCCCCAGATCAGGGAAAACATTTGATATCTGTGTTTGGGACTGGCTTATTTCACTAAGTATAATGGTTTTCATTTGCATCCATTTTGTTGCAAAAGACAAGATTTCATTTTTGTTTTTTTACAACTGAGTAGTATTCCATAGTGTATGTAACCATACTTTCTTTATTCAATCATCAGTTGATGGACATCTGGGTTGAATCCATGTCTTAGCTATTGTGAGTTAAGCTGCAATAAAAATGGGGGTGCAGATAACTCTTGCATATGCTGATTTCTTTTCTCTGACTACTTTAAGCATTTGCTCTTTGTTTCTTTGTTGTTTGACTTCAGCTCATCCAATGGATCTGTGTGTAGTTTTGCTCAACGTTATCCTGCTTGGGAATCCAGCTTCTTGAATTTAAACTTATAGTTTTCCCTAAATTTGGGAAATCTTAAATCATTATTTCTTCAAATATTTTATCTGTAATGACTCATTCCTCTCTTCTGGAACTCAATTATATATATATATATATATATATTTTTTTTTTTTTTGACAGGCAGAGTGGACAGTGAGAGAGAGAGAGACAGAAAGGTCTTCCTTTGCCGTTGGTTCACCCTCCAATGGCCGCCGCGGCCGGCACACCTTGCTGATCTGAAGGCAGGAGCCAGGTACTTCTCCTGGTCTCCCATGGGGTGCAGGGCCCAAGGACTTGGGCCATCCTCTACTGCACTCCTGGGCCACAGTAGAGAGTTTAACAGGAAGAGGGGCAACTGGGACAGAATCCGGTGCCCCGACTGGGACTAGAACCCGGTGTGCTGGCAACGCAGGCGGAGGATTAGCCTATTGAGCCACGGCGCCGGCCCAATTATATATATATTTTTAAAAGATTTATGTATTTGTTTGAAAGGTGGAGTTACAGAAAGGCAGAGAGAGAGAGAGAGAGAGAGGGAGAGAGAGGTCTTCTATCCTCTGGTTCACTCCCTAGTGTGCCACTATGGTACTGTGCTGATCCAAAACCAGAAGCCAGGAGCTTCTTCTAGGTCTCCCACATGGGTGCAGGGGCCCAAACACTTGGACCATCTTCTACTGCTTTCCCAGGCCCTAACAGAGAGCTGGATTGGAAGTGGGGCAGCCGGGACTTGAACTGGCACCCATATGGGATGCTGGCACTGCAGGCGGTGGCTTTACCCGCTGAACCACGGTGCCAGCCCCAGTTATGTATGTTTTACAACCTTGGCTGATTCACTGCAGATCCCCAGATCTCTTCTTATGTTTTTTATTTGTCAATTTTTTCTTTCTGTTTGTCAGATGAGATTATTTCTACTGCTGCATTTTCAAATTCACCGACAGTCTCCTTTCTCTTCTCTTCTGATATGTCCATTGTAGTGAATATTTCATTCAGATGTTGTGCTTCCAGTTTTAGTACATCAGTTTATTTTTTAACTAGTGTTTTTCTCTGCTGAGAGTTTTTGGTTTTTTAATTCATTGTGAGTGTATTCTCCTTTGTATCACTGAGCACAGTTTAATATGTACACGAAGAGCCTTGCTTGAGGGGGCCGGCGCCATGGTTCACTTGGTTAATCCTCCGCCTGTGGTGCCGGCATCCCAAATGGGCACTGGGTTCTAGTCCCGGTTGCTCCTCTTCCAGTCCGGCTCTCTGCTGTGGCCCGGGAAGGCAGTGGAGGATGGCCCAAGTGCTTGGGCCCTGCACCCACATGGGAGACCAGGAGGAAGCACCTGGCTCCTGGCTTCGGATTGGTGCAGTGCCGGCCATAGCAGCCATTTTTGGGGGTGAACCAATGGAAGGAAGACCTTTCTCTCTGTCTCTCTGTCTCTCACTGTCTAACTCTGTCAAATAAATAACTAAATAAAAATTAAAAAAAAAAAGAGTCTTACTTGATAATTCCAGTATCTGTGTCAATTTGAGATTGATCTCTCTTGATGTCTTTTCTCCAAAGAACGGGTCACTTTTTCTTAGTTTCTGTGGCTGTATGTTGAATAATTGTATTTGAATTGTGAATGCTACTTGGATTATGTTTTGTTCATTGATACACATACATACTCACACATCAAGGGAATCTGGAAAAGTTCATGGAAAAATGAAATTTAAAGATTATTTCTTTTGGTGCAAAAATTTTGAAATCCATGCATAATTTTTTCATAATATGAATTTTCTGAAGATCCTTTTATGCATGAATTTCAAAAGATTTTGTCCCAAAATAAACTTATCTTAATTAAAATATTAAGATCTAATTTTCTTAATTCCATTTCCCATGAACTTTTGGAAGCATCCTTGTGTGTATGTGTGTGTGTGTGTGTGTGTGTATGTGAAGTCTTCAAAAAGTTCATAGAAAATTTGCATTGTGAAAAAACTATGCATGGATTTCAAAATTTTTTGCATCAAATAAACATTTTAATTTTATTTTCTATGACCTTTTTGAAGTACATTTGCATATATTTAAAGTATTTGAGTCAGTTGGAGAGAATCTTTTTTTTTTAAACTTTTATTTAGTAAATATAATTTTCCAAAGTACAGTTTATGGATTACAATGGCTCCCCCCCCCCCATAACTTCCCTCCCACCCACACCCCTCCCATCTCCCGCTCCCTGTAGAGAATCTTAAATGACAGTTCTTTTGGCTTTGGCTGGTCTGCTTCTAGGATTAGCAGAGATGCGGGTGGAGTTTATGTGCAAGATTTGGAACTGTTTTTTTTCCTGGCTTTCTCACTTTTCAGTGTAGGGTTTGTCTGAAAGCTGACCTCTGGTTCTACGTAAAACTGTGGTTTTTCTTTCAGAGTTTTAGCTGCCTAATGTGGTGCCAACTACAGCACTCTCTGAGCCTAGTATCAATAAAACGGGAACTTACACCCCCAACTCTGGGCCATTTCCTTCTTTCAAGAGTCAACACTGAATCTTCCTTCTTCTTTCACCCTCCAGTGGCTTCAAGTAGTTGTTCTCATATTTTGGTCGTCACTTTATAGTTGTTATCTGTGGAAGCTTACTTGGCCAGAGAGGATGTGGAACTTTCTTCTAATCCATTCTTTTTTAATATCACAGTGTCATTACCAGCCGTTACTGACTTTGTTATATTGTCTTTGTCCTTGAGATTTAATTCATCAAATTATTAAATGCCTTTTTGCTTTCTAAATATCATCCACACATAGAATGTTTTTGTGCTTTTCGCTTTTCTCAATGAAATCTCATTCCCCTTCCCCCAGTTCTAGATACAAACTTATCTCTGTTTTGGATGCCTACCGCGTGTTGGATGGTCTACCAAGTCATTTTAACTCCTCGGCTATGTTGTCTTTAAGATATTCCTTAATGTCTTTAGGCAGTAATTTCTTCATTTGTCCAATGAAGAAACTGTAAGGCAGTATTGAGAAGTATGGAGTTTTCTGGTATGAAGGACTTTAGGAACTTTCACCTTACATTCTTTCATTTTTAAAAAAGATTTATTTATTTGAAAGGCAGAGTTAGAGAGAGAGAGAGAGAGAGCGAGAGCAAGGGAGGGAGAGAGAGGTCTTCCATCTGCTGGCTCACTCCCCAAAAGGCTGCAACAGTCAGGCTGGGCCAGACTGAAGCCAGAAGCCAGGAGCTTCTCCTGGTTCTCACACGTGGCTGTAGGGGCCCAAGGACTTGGGCCATGCTGCACTGCTATCCCAGGTGCATTAGCAGGGAGCTGGATTAGAAATGGAGCAGCTGGGACTTGAAGGAGTGCCCAGATGGGTTTCTGTGCTATATGCTGGGAAGACTCTGTCAAGAGAGACATAGATCCTGTTCTCTGCAGCTTAGAGTATCAGGAAGAGAGCTATTCAATAAATGATCGCAAATACTTAAATAATGTTAAGTGGGTTAAGAGAAATCTAGGGTGACCTAGGGATGTGTAAGTGGTAAATGTAATCTGGTCTAAAGCACTGGGAAGGCTTTCCTGAGAAAGTGATGTTTAAGATAAAATGAGCAGAAATGGCAAGCAGCAGAGTTGTGGGCTGAACATTCCAGCAGGTCTCAGGGCCTCTGCGAGGGTCTGAGCAAGTTGGGGAAACAAGAGGAAATGGCCTGTGTGGATGTCTAGTTGAAGTCCCGAAGGAGAAGGTGTGATGAGAAGGAGCAGGTGAGACTTTGAGGAAATACCCACGTTAAGGTGCCGGAGGAGGAGGGTCACGTGCTAAGAAGACACGCAAGTAGGCAGTGAAGACAGGGAAGGGGACAGTGAAGGAAATGCACATGTGAAGGGAAGGGAGAGATTCTAGGAGAGGAGAATGGCTAATCGTCTCAAAACCTGCCAAGCAACCCAGGAACACTGAAAAGAGGCCAAACAGGCTGATGAGTTTTAAAATGACGGTTTGAGTAACAGGGCTGTGGGGGCAGAGAGATTGCTGGCATTGAGCAGGGAGTGGGTGGGGAGGAAACAGGCTGTGGGCACAGATCACTCATTCTAGAAATCAGATAGCAAGGAAGAGAAAGAAATATGGCTGCAAGGGGAAAGCAGCAGGTAGCCATTTTTTCCCCCATCAGTTAGGGGGACCTGGGTGTGTTTGAAGAGTAGCACTTGAGAAAATTCAGTAAAAATGTTTTTCCAGTTCTGTGCTGTGTATATAATTTTCAGGTGTTTAGTCATTTCTTCTCTTTTTCCTTGCCATTTTGTTATTTCACCATCAAATGCTATGTTTCCCCAGAGGGATTTCATTACATAATATGAGAATATCTGATTATGCAAACCATTTTGTGGTATTGACAATTTTTTGAAAAATATGTTCAAGTGGAGAATATTGGTAGATCCCTATAATGAAATCATAGTTATTCTCCAAAAAGAAATCATTCTATCCATTCTGTCGTTGGTTACTTCTTGCAGTTCCCCCAGGACTGATTCAAGCCACTAATCTTAACATAGTTTCCAGACAGAATTGATTGCAGAACTTTAAATATTAAAGATACTGTGTTAAATATTAAAGATACTGGTTCCTTCCAAGCCTAGTTAATCAGATTTTTCTATGGTATAGGTATCTGGGCACAGTACAAATTATTCATTTATTTGAATGTGTGTGTGTGTGTGTGTGTGTGAGTGAGAGAGAGAGAGAGAGAGAGAGAGAGAGAGAGAATGAATCCTATCTGCTGGTTCACTCCCCAAATGCCTGTAACAACCAGAGTTAGGCTAGCCAAGAGCTTGGAGGCAAGAGGGAACACAATCCAGGTTCCGCATGTGGACGGCAGGGACCCAGCCACTTGAGCCGTTATCTAGGAAGTTGGAACTGGGAGTGGAGCAGGAACTCAAATCCGTGTCCTCTGATATGGGTTGCGGGTGTCTCAACTGGAATCCTAATTGCTAGGCCAAATGCACTCCCTAAGCATCTGGATTTTCACAAGGCTTTGCAGGTGATTCTGGTAGGACCCAGGGCTAAGAGCATCATCCTTGGTTTTCCTTAGTTTCTTCATCATTCAATCTATCCTTGTTGTCTTTCATATTCAGCAGATGGCTTCTCGCCTCTTGATTTATGCAATATCCAGTGAGGACTTTTTTAATGTCCCTAGATGGTAAAGTTTCTGAGAGCAAGGACCTTGTCTCATTTTCCCCACCGTTCCCAGAGCTCTGCATAGCTCCCTGATGCTACACAGATGCTCAAAAAATGTTTGCAACCTGAATGGGCACAACGTGTTTCTTGTGTCTACCCATTCAGACCCTTTTGGTGCTCTCTCTGAGATGAAATATCCGTCTTTTGAAAAGCAACCCCTCACTATGCTTTTTGTCTCTTCTCCTGCAGTACCTCTAGAATCCTGACTTACCAGTTAGCTTCCTTCATTCCTCTAAATTCCAGGGGTCCCAATTTCTATCTACAAACACGCTACGTTCTCCATGATTCTTAAGCACCCTCTCAGTCCTCAGTCCAGGTGTCTCCCCATCTTTCTCTTTCAAGGTTGATACGAAGGGATAAAGTAGGTGTACCATTTCTCCTGTTTTTTCAAGGTCAGAATTCTTGGAACACTAAGCCTACACTTGTTGCCCTGATTGTGTCGGCTCAGCCTAGTTCAGTCTGGTTTCCGCTCATACTTCTGTATGAAAGCTGCCCTCTTAAAGGTCACGATGACTTTTTTTGTTACCGGATCATAAAGCTTCTTAGTTCTGACTTGATGGCTTTTCCCTGCGTGTTTTGATCTTGAGTTCTCCCATCTTGCAATCTCTTTCCCTGGCGTTATGGCACTGCATTTACTTTCTACTTTTCTTCATCATTTTTGCTGAATCTACTACCTCCAACAGAGCCTTAAATATAAATGTTTTCAACACTCTGGTTTTGGCCTCTGCCCTAATTTCCACATAAAAGATTGCAATTTGGCAGCTCACAGGCTAAGTCTGGCTTGCAGACGCTCTTAGTTTGCTCATGTAATATTTTCTCAGTTTGAATTAGCTGTCAATTAATAATAAAATTGAGACATTGTATCTGAAATCCCTGACCTAGTGCCTGGAGTAGCTGTAAGGATTAAGTCAAATGATGCCTATAAATTACCTAGCATTGTGTCTACATTTATTGATGCTGACAAAAGTGAAGACGAAATTTTCATTTTAGTTTTCAAAGCTGTTTCACATATATTCTCTTATAACATTTAATTAGTCCCCTATAGATCAACTGTTTGGTTATTTTCAGGTTTTTTTTTTTTTTTTTTTTTTTTTTTTTTTTGTGGAATTAAAAAATGCTAGAATTACCATTCTAGTACGTATGTCTTGGCACATGTGAACATACCTGTGATGACTGATGTGTGCACAACATGTGTGTTAGGTCAGGGAACACGTCTGTCTCCATGGACTAGTTTTGGACTATGTGACAGTAACTGCTTCAAAGAAACAAAACAAGCAGAGCAGAAAGGAAGTATGTCCAGCAAAATGGTTTTTGTTAGCCTTGTGCCCTAACCAACTGATACAGTTGTTACAATTATACTGTTTTGGAAACTAGGATCAAATTTATTATTTATCATAATTATTTATTGCTTTCTAAATTTTATCTATCCATTGAATTAATTATTAAATTTTTGTGTTTTGGAACTTGCTACTTTTCTTATATACTCAGATTTTCTCTTTATAAACCATCTAGGTATTTTATCTTTGTTTCTATATTGTATCTAAGAAGTAGAAGTATAGTTACTAACAATGTCACCTTCAAGATATTAATCTTTTGTCAGCCTGTTCATATATTTTGCCCATTTTTTGGTTATCTCTTTTTTGTTGTTTTGTATGGTTTCTATATATTTTTTGAGGGAAAGTAGCATTTGTTTGTCATAAATGTGGCAAACATCCTTCAGGTTTTTGCTTGCCATCATTATTTTTTCTGGTCATACCGAGTTTTAAATTCTTTCCAAGGTCAACTTCTCAGTATATTTCTTTATGGTTTAGATGTTTTATATCAGGGTTAGAAAAGTTTCTTTGTTTAAAGGGATCAACTATGCCACTATGCCTGGGACTTTGCTCCCTGACTTTGGCATTGACTGTCCTATGTCTCACAAAATATTTAAATCCTGGTAAATCGAGATGTTAGTCACTCTGTCATCTGTTTATGATGAAAGAAACTAAATCATTCATGCTTCTTTCCAGTACTTCTATTTTCATTTCTGATTTAAACCTTTTCATTTTATTTTAACTTCATATTTTATCTCCCTCCCCAAATGGCTAGCTAGTTTTCCTAATACACATTTTCAATTATATAAATAATCATCCTTTAGGAATTTGAGAGAGCTGTGGTATCTGCTACTAAAGCAACTAAAGTTGCTATTTGTTCAGTCCTACAAAGATAACAAATGGAAGAGTTAAAATGTTAGTCTATTTCTTATTCTAATTTTGGTGTTTTTTCTATATTTGTATTTGCTAAAATTTTGTATCTTTACCCAAGATAATGTTCATTGAATATCTAGATGATGTTTAGTATAAAATGTCTTTAAAGATGAAAATCAGTTTCCTAAAATACAAGAATAGGAAATATATGCCATGATCAACTGTGCAAATTATGTTATATAACAAAGTAAGCACTAATTTGTACTTGTATATCTTTGTACTATAGAATGATATAACTAAATTTCAAAGAAAATAATTACACAGTGAATACTTATGTAAGTTAGGAAACAAATTATTGCCAGTTCTTACCTGTTTTATTCCCCAATCTCTTCTCTAGAAGAAGCCATCAGTTTTTGCAATAATCATTCCTTTGGAGTGATGGCCATTCTCTGCTTTTCTTTAATTTTATCACAGCCACATGGAGCCCTGAACAGTAAAATCTATTTGGCCTTCTTGTGTGTTATCCATATATGGAATCACATTGTGTATATTCTTTGGTAACATTTTTCATTTACTCAATATTCTACTTTAGATTTATTCATGCTTAAGTTTGTACTTGTAATTGATGAATTTAGATAATTTTTAGCCTAAAATTTCAGATGCTTGCAAAATAGTTTTTCCTTCTTGGAAAAATTCCGGAGTGTAAATAACAAACATAGTTTATCATGGGAAGCGGGATACACAGCAGACTCATAGAATGGCAGATGTCCTAAATAGCACTCTGGCCTCAGAATCAGCCCTTAAGGCATTTGGATCTGGCTGAAGAGCCCATGAGAGTATTTTAGGCATGGAAAGCCAAGACACCTTGAAAAAAAAAAAAAAAAGAAGACCTAAATGAAAGATCTCTGTGAGTGAGATCCCAGTGGAAAGAACGGGGCCATCAAAGAAGGAGGTACCTTTCTCTGAAGGGAGGAGCAAACTTCCACTTTGACTATGACCCTGTCTGAATACGATTGAAGTCGGTGAACTCAAAAGGCTTCCATAGCCTTGGCAACTCATGACTAGAGCCTAGAGAGATTACTGACGCCATAAACAAGAGTGTCAGATTGTTAAGTCAACAACAGGAGTCACTGTGTACTTACTCCTCATGTGGGATCTGTCCTTAATGTGTTGTCCAATGTGAAGTAATGCTATCACTAGTACTGAAACAGTATTTTACACTTTGTGTTTCTATGTGGGTGCAAACTGATGAAATCTTTACTTAATATATGCTAAATTGATCTTCTGTATATAAAGATAATTGAAAATGAATCTTGATGTGAATGGAATGGGAGAGGGAGCGGGAGATGGGAGGGGTGAGTGGGAGGGAAATTATGGGGGGGAGCCGTTGTAATCCATAAACTGTACTTTGGAAATTTATATTTACTAAATAAAAGTTTAAAAAAAAGAAGAAAAAAATAACAAAATAGTTTAAATAAGAGATCTTATATTTAGTATTTTAATTTCTTTCCTTTTTAGAAGCCAGGATTTATGACAGCTGAAACATAAGACTATTAAGACATGTTTTATTTTTAAAAATTCTGTTGCATTTCATATCACCAAATGGCAAATTATTTTTCTTGCCTGTTACCTTTCTGTTGAGAGATACATTTGTCCCAGTGAAAAAAACAGTCCTGAAATCATTTATGAGGGCAGTATAACAGCAGAAACTGAGAGTCTTTAGCTTTGGCCTATCTTTAGATCTTAGTTAGTACCTTGTATGTGTGGTTAAAGATTAAAAAAAAGTTTTTATTTGAAAGGCAGAGTTACAGATACAGAGGGCAAGAGAGAGAGAGAGAGAGAGAAAAAGAGAGAGAGGGATTAAGAGAGAGAGTTTCCATCTGCTGGTTCACTCCTCAAATGGCTGCAATGGCCAGGGCTGGGTCAGACAAAAGCCAGGAGCCTGGAGCTTCATCTGGATCTGCTACGTAGGAGCCCAAGTACTTGGGCTATCTTTTACTGCTCTCCCAGAAATATTAGGGGGGAGCTGGATCGGAAGTGGAGCAGTCGGGTCTTAAAATGGAGCCTATACTGCTAGTATACTTTATAGTCCCTGTAGCCATATGATCTTTTCTTATAATAGCGCTTTTGTTTGGAATGCTTTTTTCTCCTTTTTTGCTTCTCATCCACTGGATCTTATGTTAGTTATCTATTGCTTATAAGAAGTTTCACACAAGCAAATACTTATTATCTTGCAGTGATCCAAGATGAACGAGAGAGAGCACACGAATACAGGAACCATCATCTTTTTTATAACCTAAGCTCAGCAGTGACATTCCATCACTTCTGTTGTATTCTGTTAGAAGTGAGTTGGTAGGTCCATACTGAAGAGGAGGGCAGTTTACAAAAGTGAAAGCATTTTGGGAGCTGAGAGGCTGCCTTCTAAACATCTCAATTCTGGGATAAGTAACTCCTGGGACATTTTCCATAATTTTTCTCTATTGCTATTGCAATGTCACATAATTATGGAGTTAAAAATTATTTAATTTGTTAGAAATAGTGAGAATTATTTATTTAATTTATTTGAGAGAGAGAGACAGAGAAACCGAGGGAAATATATCTTCCATCTGCTAATCCATTTCCCAAAGGGGCTGGGCCAGACTGAAGCCAGAAGAACTAGAATATCTAATTATTATTGATTAAATGAATATTAGTGTCATTTCCAGCCTCCCTTTTTCCATCCAAAGATTTAATATAATGGATATGTGGTCACCCAGGTGCTATTCAAATGAAAATTACCAGTGGGAACCTTGTAACTATGCTAGATGCATAAAATAAAGCAGTTCCTTTACTTTTAATATTTATCATACAATTAATGGTGCTGGTGTTGTGGTGTAGCAAGTTAAGCCATTACCTGCAATGTCAGCATCCCAGGTAGGTGCTGGTTCGAGTTCTGGCTGCTCTACCTCCAGTCCAGCTTCCTGTCCTTGCACCTGGGAAAGCAGCAGAGGATGGCCCTAGTCCTTGGGCCCCTGACACCTGTGTGGGAGACCCAGATGAAGCTCCTGGCTCCTGGCTTTGGCCTGGCTCAGCCCCGGCCATTGTGGACATCTGGGGAGTGAACCAGTGCTTGGAAGATCTTGTCTATCTGTCTCTGTAACTCTGCCTTTTAAATAAATAAAACACATTAAACAACTAATAATTCATCCTCAGGTTACTTTTGTAGAGAGGAAGATCATATAGATCTCTTATCCAACCATCCCTGTTTGTTTTTTAAAAATAACATTGGGGGAAATATGGTGATACTGTCAGTTGTTTCTGCAGAGTGATACTGATTTTAATTATGTATCAGGAATGAAATGATAATTCAGGCTCTGTCCTCCAAAAGACCCTAAAGCTTCTGGCTGGTGATCAAGAATTCCACTGTTTCACAGATACTGCAAAAACCACTACATTAGAGACATGAGTATAATTAACCCATTTGATGAGAATTAATCTCATTTTTCAGGACCTCTGCAATAAAGAGGCAATCCAATTACACAGCTTCTTATTGAATTCATTCATAACTCTAAGAAGTCTTGGAAATTAACACTTTTCCTACCTAATCTATATCTTTAATATGCAATTTATAGACCATAGTAAAAATACTCACTAACTAAAATGTTCAGGTTTAGATTTTGAGCTTTTAGAGGCAAGAGATTCATGGCAAAAAGCTTCTGTACTATATTGCTTTTATCATAATAATGACTGGAGAAAGACATAGGCTTAATGTAGCTAGATAAAGTTTTCTCTGGTACTATAAGTTGAATCTTCCTATCTTTGTGTAAGATCTCAGTCATATATATTTCTTGGTATATATGCTGTATTTCAATAAAATGTTAAAAAAAGATCTCAATCATAAAGTTGCCTTCATTTTAAATAAAACCTTGAAACTTTAGCAGAAATGTACAGCTTAATTTCAACAGGTTGAATATATCAGTCTGTAATGTGCTTTGAATACATTTTATGAGTTCTTTATTTTTAATCTTTTAAGATTTATTTGTTGGCTGATGCCGTGGCTCACTTGGCTAATCCTCTGCCTGTGGCACCAGCACCCTGGGTTCTAGTCCCGGTTGGGGCGCCGGATTCTGTCCCAGTTGCTCCTCTTCCAGTCCAGCTCTCTGCTGTGGCCAGGGAGTGCAGTGGAGGATGGCCCAGGTCCTTGGGCCCTGCACCTGCATGGGAGACCAGGAGGAAGCACCTGACTCCTGGCTTCGGATCAGCGCTGTGCCCCCGCCGCAACGTGCCGGCTGTAGCGCCCACTTGGGGGGGTGAACCAATGGAAAAAGGAAGACCTCTCTCTCTGTCTCTCTCTCTCTCACTAACTCTGCCTGTCAAAAAAAAAAAAAAAAAAAAGATTTATTTGTTTATTTGAGAGGCAGAGCAACAGAGAGAGAGGGAGAGACAGAGTGAGATCTTCCATCCACTTGTTTGCTTTCCAAATGCCTCCAACAGCCAGAGCTGGGTCAGGCAAAGCCAGAAGCCAGAAATTTCGTCCAGGTCTCTCTGCCTTATGGATGGCAGGGCCCAGCTCTCTTATAAGGGATGGGGGTATTGTATGAGGTGGCTTAACCTATTGCACCATTATACTGACCCCTATGAGTTATTCCTTATTTTTAAGTAGATAAGAATGAGAGTGCACGATTTGCAGAGGACAAAATGAGAGCATGCAAATTCATATAACTACCTGAAAAATTCAGGAAACAAGAAACAAAGCAAGGAGTAAAACTCATGCCTCTCATTTTTCCTAGCTTTTAGGAATGATTTAGTGCTTAATCCTTAATGGTTCAGCTTTGTAGATGTTATAAGAACCTTGAAGAGTTATGGAAATTTGAGGGAAAACAGTTTTTGAAGTCCAAAGGCCTGAACCACTAAATGAAGAGTGAAATAATTTTATTAGGTTTCCCTTATGTGAAATGTCAGGATGTTTTCAGATTTCAACTATTTATTTTGTGTTCTGTTTTTTAGAAGGAGTAAATTTTTTTTTATTTTTATTTTTATTTTTTTTGACAGGCAGAGTGGACAGTGAGAGAGAGAGACAGAGAGAAAGGTTTTCCTTTGCCGTTGGTTCACCCTCCAATGGCCGCCGCGGCCGGCGCGTTGCGGCCGGCGCACCACGCTGATCCAATGGCAGGAGCCAGGAGCCAGGTGCTTTTCCTGGTCTCCCATGCAGGTGCAGGGCCCAAGCACCTGGGCCATCCTGCACTGCACTCCCTGGCCACAGCAGAGAGCTGGCCTGGAAGAGGGGCAACCGGGACAGAATCCGGTGCCCCAACCGGGACTAGAACCCGGTGTGCCGGCACCGCTAGGCGGAGGATTAGCCTAGTGAGCTGCGGCGCCGGCCCTAGAAGGAGTAAATTTAGTAAATGCTAAATAACAATAAAGGTGATGAGTTGTAAAGATCTTACCAGAAATAAGAATGAGTTCTAATTTGCTCTATTCTAGCACAGAGAAGGTCACGTCTTGTAAAGAAATGTCAAAACTATCATCCACGACTATCTTTTGCAACCATGTGATTATTTTATTAAATCATAGCCACATTTCTGAACCCACAATTTTGAGCCAAGTTCAGGGTGTGTGTTTGAAGTTCATGTATCAGATTCCTAACCTCTTTATTTCTATTCCTGCAAAAGTCTACAAAAGAGTGAAAGGGCAGGGAATCTTCATGTGTTTGTTTTGCACCTGCACACATTGGAAGTAATACATAATACTGACAGTAATACTCATTACTGAATTATGGCCTGGCTCTGTTCTGTTTTGGTTGTTCACAGTTACTGTATTGGGAGTTTTTATCGATAATTGGGAAATTTCAGAAGTGCCTATTGGCAGGTGTTTTTTTAAGAGAGTAGTTCATGCAGAGCACAGCGTTTTCCAGTACATGAAAATTGTTGACCATCACAAGAGAATCATGTGCCTTTTCTTTTTTCCTTATTGGGGGAAGCCTCTCCTGAATGTGGCTTTGCACAGTCATGCCCAGTAGGCCTCTGGCGTGGGTGGCTTGTGCTTGCTCAGGCAAATTATGACAACGATGATTTGGGAGAGGAAACTTCTGGTGCTTCAAGTGAGTAAGAAGTTTCACTAGTAGTAAACATCACAAAACATACTTATTTCTACTGATGACTTTGGCTTAGGTGGAAATTTTTTTTGGTAGCATTATTTTCAGTATTAAGTTTTTATATTTTGTTTTGGTTTTATTTGTGTGGATGTGTCTTCTAATAAAACTGGGTGTTTCTGATACTATTTTTATATGTCCCCTTTCAACATTATTGAGAACATGTGCACTTAGCTGCATTCATTTAAAATTTACAGTTTGATAAAGTTGTCTACCCCTGTGAATAGTCACCACAAACAGGGTAGAAAGGATTGTCATCATTTCCAGAGAATTAAGTCACTAAGAATGTTCATGCACAAATCTTGTGTGGCAGGGATGGCATTGTGGAACAGTGGGTTTATCTGGCCCCCCCCAGCCATGCTGATATACCATATAGATGCCAGTGTGAGTCCCAGCTGCTACATTTCCAATCCAGCTCCCTGCTAATGCATTTGGGAAAGCAGTGGAAGATGGCCCTAGTGCTTGGACCTTGGCCACCCCTGTGGGAGCCCCAGTGGAATCCCAGGCCCCTGGCTGTTGTGACCATCTGGGGAGTAACCCAGTGGATGGAAGATCCTTCTCTCTCTTCTCTTTCTCTCTCTATAACTCTGCCTTTAAAATAAATAAATCTTTTTTTAACAAAGTCTTGTGCAAATATATTTTTTCATTTATCTTAGGTAAATGTTATTAGCATGGACAGGTTATATGGTGAGCACATATTTGAATTAAAAAAAAAAAACTGACAGAAGGTCTCTAGTGTTATTGTATCATTTACATTTCAACTAGTAATATAAGTGAGTTCTAGTTCTTGCCAGTACTTTTTAGTAGTCTTCTAAATTTTATCCATGATTATAGTGTGAAATCATTCGCTCACTGTTCTTAATCTGTTTCCTTTATGATTATTAAAATTGAACATCTTTCCATATATCTATTGGCCACTTGAATATATTTTCTTTTGTGATTGTGGTTAAAATCATTTGCCCAATTTTTAAAATTGAATTTTAAAACTATTGAGTTGTATCAGTTTTTCACATATGCTACATGGCAATCTTTTATTAGATATGAGTATTGCAAATATTTCCCCTAATGTTTTTTAATATTGATTTATTTGAAAAGCAGATTTGGGGGGGAAGAGACAGAGAGAGAGAGAGGTCTTCCATCTGCTGGTTCACTTCCCAAATGTCCACAATGGCTCAGGATTGAGCTAGGCTGAAGCCAGGAACCAGGAACTTCTTCTGGGTTTCCCATGTGGGTGCAGGACCCAAACAGTTGGGCCAACTTCTGCTGCTTTCCTAAGTGTATTAGCAGGGAGCTGAATTGGAAGTGGAGCAACCAGGACTCAATCTGGTGCCCGTATGGGATGCTGCCGTTGTAGACAGTAACTTTACCCTCAACACCACAATGGTGGCCCCATCTCCTCCTCCTCCTATTTTTTTTCTTCAAGATTTACTCATTTGTTTATCTATTTGAAAGGCAGAGTGGCAGAGAGAGAGAGAGAGTGGGAGAGACAGAGATCTTCCATCTGCAAGTTCACTTCCCAAATGGGCACAATCCCAGGGTTGGGCCAGCCTGAAGCCAGGAGCCTGGAACTCTATCTGGGCGCCCTTATGGGTAATAGGGGCTGATCCTTGCTGTTCCATTAGTTTTTTCTTCCCATATTTTGATGCTGTGTTGTTAGGTGCATGCATGTTAAGGATTATTAATTATGTCTTCTTGGAGAATTTACCTACTTATAATGAAATGCAGTGCCCCTCTTTATCTCTGATAACTTTCCTTGCTCTGAAGTCTTCTCTGCCCAAAATTAATAAGCTACTACCACTTTTTTTTTTTTTTTTTTTTTTTTGACAGGCAGAGTGGACAGTGAGAGAGAGAGACAGAGAGAAAGGTCTTCCTTTTGCCGTTGGTTCACCCTCCAATGGCCGCCGCGGCCAGCGCGCTGCGGCCAGCGCACCGCGCTGATCCGATGGCAGGAGCCAGGAGCCAGGTGCTTTTCCTGGTCTCCCATGGGGTGCAGGGCCCAAGCACCTGGGCCATCCTCCACTGCACTCCCTGGCCACAGCAGAGAGCTGGCCTGGAAGAGGGGCAACCGGGACAGAATCCGGCGCCCCTACCGGGACTAGAACCTGGTGTGCCGGCGCCGCTAGGCGGAGGATTAGCCTAGTGAGCCGCGGCGCCGGCCACTACTACCACTTTCTTAAGTGTTATCATGGCATATATTTCTTTATCCTTTAAGTTTTTTTTTTTTTTTGACAGGCGGAGTGGACAGTGAGAGAGAGAGACAGAGAGAAAGGTCTTCCTTTGCCGTTGGTTCACCCTCCAATGGCCGCCGCGGCCGGCGCGCTGCGGCCAGCGCACCGCGCTGATCCGATGGCAGGAGCCAGGAGCCAGGTGCTTTTCCTGGTCTCCCATGGGGTGCAGGGCCCAAGCACCTGGGCCATCCTCCACTGCACTCCCTGGCCACAGCAGAGGGCTGGCCTGGAAGAGGGGCAACCGGGACAGAATCCGGCGCCCCGACCGGGACTAGAACCCGGTGTGCCGGCGCCGCTAGGCGGAGGATTAGCCTAGTGAGCCGCGGCGCCGGCCTTTATCCTTTAAGTTTTAAACTATGTGTATCTTTATATTTAAAATAAATTTCTTGTATTAGATGTGTATTTGGATCCTTGCTTTTTGATCTACTGGACAATCTGTTTGTAAGTAGACAATTCATGCTCAAAGTGATTTCTGATATATTTTTTACATTTTTTTGTCCCTTTGTTATTCCTGTTTTTGTCTCTCACTCTTTTCTGCTTTTTGTGGTTGTAACTGAGCACTTCATAGGATTCAAGTTTTTCCCTTTCTTGGCACATCAGTTATATTTCTTTTTTTAACTTTTAAGTAATTATTCTAGAATTTGAAACATACATTTCCAACTAACTCAAGTTCACTTTCATTTTTTAAAATTTTTTAAAATGTTTTTTAAAGATTTATTTATTTAATTGAAAGAGTTACACACAGAGAGAAGGAGGGGCAGAGGCAGAAAGAGAGAGGTCTTCCATCCTCTGGTTCACTCCCCAGTTTGCCTCAATGGCTGGAGCTGTGCCAATCCGAAGCCAGGATCCAGGAGCTTCCTGCAGGTTTCATACATGGGTGCAAGGGCGTAAGGACTTGGGCCATCCTCTACTGTTTTCCCAGGCCACAGCAGAGAGCTGGATTGGAAGTGGAGCAGTCAGGACTTGAACCAGCATCCATATGGGATGCTGGCACTGCAGGCAGCAGCTTTACTCATTAGGCCACAGCGATGGCCCCTCAAGTTCACTTTCAAAAAACATTACATTGCTTCATGGGTAATGTGAGTACTTTTTGATGACAGAATCTCAATTCTTCCCTACTGTCCCCTGCATCATTAATTTTCAAAAAAATCTACAATGCAGTAATTTTTCAGAAACCAAATTCGAAATCAGATGTAACCCTTGTTCTTGTTAAGAACCTCTACAGAACCTGGAGGAAGAATGCATGTGGGTCTCAGAAACTGAAATTAGAAAGTTAAGGCACACAGGATGCTTATCTCTGTTCTTCGGTTTGCTTCTTGTCATTTCCCCATTTTTTTATAGAGTAGGAAAAACAAGGAAGGAAGAGGTGGGCGAATGCTTCTCATTTCTGATTCTAAAATTCTTTTCAGTAAAATTTATTTTTATTTTATTTGAAAGACAGAGAGACACACAGAAAGATATCTTCCATTTGCTGGTTTACTCCTGAAATGACTATAGCTACCAGGGCTGGGCCAGGCCAAAACTAGGAGACCAGAACTCAGTCCAGGATTCCTACATGAATGGCAAAGGCCCAAGTACTTGAGCCATCATCTATCTGTTGCTTCCTGGGGTGCACAGTAGCAAGAAGCTGAATTGGCAATGGTGGAGTTGGAACTGGAACTGGGCATTCCATTATGGGATGTGGGCATTCCAAGTGACATATCTATCACTGTGCTAAATGCCCATCCTAGATTCTAAAATTCTTGGAAGGGGCTCTACTCTGTTCATCTGGGTGAAGTGACTGCTATGTGGTTAAATATCTTTGCTTAGGGAGTGACATCAGTAGAAGGCTGTTTAATCAGAGCTGCTCATGTGGGATACCCATAGTGGACCAATTTCCATGACTGGGGCAGAGGGGGTGGTGGGTGGATGCAGAGTTGGTTTTTGTTTTATTTTTAGAGTAACGGTTTATTTACTTATTAGAAATACAGAGCTCACTGTCTAACTTTGCCTGTCAAAAAATAAATAAATAAAAAATAAAAAAGAAATGCAGAGTTAGAGAGAAAGAGAGTGAGATATCAATTTTCCATTTGCCAGTTCAATCCCCAAATGCCCACAATGACTAGGGCTGGGACAGGCCAAAGCTAGGAGACTGGAACTCCATTGGGGTCTCCCACATGAGTGGTAGGGCCTAAGTACTTAGGCCATCTTTTGCTGGCTTTCCATGTGCATTAGCAGAGAGATGGGTCAGAAGCACAGCAGCTGGGTCTTGAACCGGCATTCATATGTTATGCAGATGTTGCAGGAGTGGCTTAACCTGCTGTGCCACAACACCAGCTCCAGAGTTGTGTTTTGAAAATGATTGACAAAGAGTGGTATCTCATAAATGGAAAATCAATTAACGTACTTTGAATGTAAATTTTAAGATATTAGCATGTTTTTCCCTGTGCTGGCTTTGTGATGACTTTTGTGTAATTTTAGCTATGGTTAACTGTGTATCACATGGAATAAGTCTTACTGACTTCTACCCTACTACAATTCATGACATTGGTTTCCTTTGTCCCTCTGTAAATACTTCTAGTTTCAAGTAATTTCGTGCATGCATGGAAAGCAGATGACACAAAACAATTCAGCACTTCTCATGGAAGGTAATGTGCTTCCTTATCTAGTGGCCAGGACAGAGAGGCTGGAGGGTTGACCTTTGTTGAAACATCAGGTGAAGGCCTCTCTATGACTAGTTGAAGAATATGGTGATGTGAGCACTGTTATGAGGCGCTCTGAATGATCCAGTCTCTGGGTGTTCTCCAAAGAAGCCACATTCTTTGTTGCCTCTAAATCTTTGCCAAGTTGGAGTGGTGGAAAGAGCATGGATTTAATTGCATCTTAGATTTGCATTGAAATCCTACCTCTTTCATCATCTAAGTGTGTCATCTTCATTTGGCCCAGAAATGCAAGTGTTCGAGTATTGTAGAAGAGACAGGTGACACTAGAACAGGTGTGGAGAGATATTAAATACGGAGTTTAGCAGAAACAAGCATCGTCTACATGAAGTTCCCCCACTGTAGCTGGTTATGTTAAAGTGATGACGTCACTGACATTCACCTTTGTAACAAGTGAGATGTATCAGAGACTTGGGTGGTCCAGCCATCTCTCAGCTAACCACTAACATTCCTGAACACATTATATTAGTTTGCGGAAAGTGTTGGCTTCTATGAAGAGTCTTCAAAAGATACATGTAAAATGCATATTCTGAAAAAGCTGTGCATGGATTTCAAAATTTTTAATCCCTAAATAAACTTATCTTTTCATTCTATTTCCTATAAACTTTCTGAAGTACCCAAGTGTATTAAATGATGCTTATAGTTTCAGGGGTTAATTTTTACAAAAGATGAATTTTACTATATTTTAAAAATTTAATCCTGATAATTAGATTGCAAGTTCAGAAACACAATCTGTAACTGGCGCCGCAGCTCAATAGGCTAATCCTCCGCCTGTGGCGCTGGCACCCCAGGTTCTAGTCCCGGTTGCTCCTCTTCCAGTCCAGCTCTCTACTGTGGCCCAGAAGAGCAGTGGAGGATGGCTCAGGTCCTTGGGCCCTGCACCCGCATGGGAGACCAGAGGAAGCACCTGGCTCCTGGCTTCGGATCAGTGCAGTGCACCGGCCGCAGCGCGCTGGCCGCAGCGGCCATTGGAGGGTGAACCAACGGTAAAGGAAGACCTTTCTCTCTGTCTCTCTCTCTCACTGTGTAACTCTGCCTGTCAAAAAAAAAATAAAATAAAAATAATAATAAAAAAAAGAAACACAATCTGTGAGCAAAATTCACAGCTGCACTATCTGAGAACATGTGTGTGACTATGCAGGAAGGAAGGGAAATTCATCCGAAGGCTACACATTAGATAATATCACCCATTTGCGGTAAAATTCTTCTATGGAAAAACTCCAGGAGAAAATAAATCTTAATGTAGAAACAGTGGCTTCTACGCTATTAGAACTCATGACATTTGTTTCCTTTGTCCCTCTCTCAATACTTCCAGTTTCAAGTACTTCATGCATGCATGGAAAGCAGACGACACAGAACATTTCGGCCCTTCCTATAGAAGGTGATGTGCTTCCTGATCTAGTGCCCAACACGGAAGGGATGGAGGGTTGAACTTTGTTGAAACATTAACTGAAGGCCACTCTGTGACTAGCTGAAGAATATGGTGACCTGTGGGTTTTTGGTGAACTCTCTACCTGGTATAGGGATAATCCTATGAGTATCAAAATTAACTGAAAATCGATCTCTGTAAAAAATATGAATGGGAAATGAAGAGGAAGGAGGAAGAAAGGAGGGTATAATGGGTGGGAGGGAGGTAGAGGGGGAAGAAGCATCATGTTCCCAAATCTGTATATATTGAGTGCATGAAGTTGTATTTCTCCCATCCAAGTACTAACCAGGCCCAGCCCTGCTTAGCTTCCAAGATCAGACGAGATCGGGCACGTTCGGGGTGGTATGGCTGTAGACTAAAGTTGTATTTCTTAAACAAAATTAAAAAAAGAGGAAAAAAAGTTAAAAAAAATTATATACCACACTTCCTTTTTCAGAAATAAATATTACAAAAATATCTTATCAATAGGCATCATTATTTTTCATTTTGTGAGATTGTAACATCTAAATAAAAAATAAAAATTTTTAAGTAGCCCAACTTGAATACTATCTTAGTTACTTCCAATGAAAGTACTATATGTTTTCCAAATTTATGTTTGTCTGAAAGGCTGCCCTTAGGGACAGGCATTTGTAGTTTTGATGTTACCAATTTTTTTTTTCACTCATCAAAATTTAGAAGGAGACAATGCCGTTACTATTTATTACATTTTATCCTGAAGAGCATGGATTATAAACTAATTAGATAAATCTAATAGTGTCTATCACCAGAGATTGTCCTTATTGGAATAGCTTTGGTGTTCTAAAACAGAATTTGGAATCCTGTTTTCTTTCCTATTTATTTCTATATATTAAAAGTCCTATGTTAATTTCAACATATGTTACAATACTTACTGTTTTTGTAATAATGCAAAGATAATACAGAGAAGATTAGTTAATGTTTGGATTAATTTTAATACATTACATGTATTTTGCAAATATTATTTTTGTATGTAAGTCCAATATTTCTGGAATAAGGTCAGCAGCAAAGTAATCTTTGAGTACAGCTCCATGTACTATGTTGTAGATAAACTTAGCACATGAAGTGCCTTATCATAACAGCTTTTCTTTGTCATTCTCCTTTTGTGTGTGTCCAGTTAATACTTCACTGACTGTGCTGATGGGTACAAAGGCTGTACTCTGTTGCCATCCTATCCCATTGACAAATGTGGTGCTAATAACATGGGAAATAATCCCCAGAGACAGGCCTATCTGCAAAATATCCTACAAGGGAGGAACAAATGAGATCACAAAAAACAACTGTACTGATGAGAGAATCACCTGGGCCTCCAGACCTGATGTAAACCCTGGACTTCAGATCCACCCAGTGGCTCTCAGTCATGATGGCTATTACAGGTGTCAAATGGCAGCATCTAATGGGAATTTCGATCATGGGTATCGCCTCCAAGTGTCAGGTAAGGGACATCATGTATGTAGCATTTCAGATCACTAGATTTGACACCAAAACAAATACCTCTGTAAATTGCATATCCCTGATGGTAAGATTTTTTCCTTAAATCTCCGCAGTTTGCCCTGAAGTGACGCTGTCTCCCGTCAAGAACAGAACCGCGGTGTGCAAGGCTGTTGCAGGGAAGCCGGCTGCGCAGGTCTCTTGGGCCCCAGTAGGGGACTGTGTCACTGAGCAAGAACATTGGGACAATGGCACAGTGACTGTCTGGAGTACGTGCCGTTGGCCAGATAGCAATGTGTCTGCTGTGACCTGCTCTGTCTCCCATTTGTGTGGCAACAAGAGCTTATCCCAAAATCTACTTCCTGGTTAGTAATTCTCCTAGTTTTGTATTTGATATTTTTATTCTTTCAGAACAATCATGTTAAGAGGGGATAAAGAGTGTGTAGAGATATATCACTCCCCAAATGCCTGAGAGAGAGAGAGAGAGAGAGAGAGAGAGAGAGAGAGAGGGAGAGGCATCTTCCATCCATTGGTTCAATCCCCAAATGCCCCTAACAGTGAAAGCTACGTTAGACCAAAGCTGGGACCCTGGAACTCGAGTCAGCTGGGTGTCCCACGTGAGTATCTGGGATTGAAGCACTTGGGCCCTCTTCCACTGCCTTCCCATGTGCATATTCAGGGAGCTGGGACTTGAACTCACTCACCGATATGAGAGTGTGTGTCCCAGGTGGTGACTTTAACTGCGGAGCCACAATGCTGGCCCCGAGATGTATACTTCTAAAATAATATTTGTGGTTTTTAATTAAAGGATAAAGTATAATTTTAAACAAACACTTATTTTTTAATTAGAAGGGTAAAGTCACTTGAAATTGCCTTCCATGCACTTCTAGTCTGGGAAGCTTTTCTCCTCTAGGTTCTTTCTGGTGGAATTTCTTAAATGTTTTATAATAACATCCATGATTCACTTTATCCCTGTTTAGTTCCTTCACTCTGTGTTTGCATTCTACTCTCATTTGCTATTATTTTAAAATAATTAAATATTATTTAATCAATATGATATAAATAGTTTAACTTCAAATTTCTCTGTAAGGCTCTAATTGAAAAATATTAGCTCTGCCTTTGTTTTTCTGACCCTGTCATTCTGTTCTCATTCAACTCCTCAAATGAATCCCATTTTTCTGAATAATGTACTCGTATTGCTATTTCTTTATCAAATTTAGACACTGTCATATACTTCCTCTTATGGTAGATGAGGATTTTACATTATTACTTTCTTCTTTGTCTCATCCTTCATATGCAGTAGTAGAGCAATTTTTCGTTAAATGGCCAGTGTTCACATTAATTTGAATTATGTCAGTCTTATTAAGTAGCAAATAAAAAATTACTTCATGCTTTCTTTTTTGAACAACTTTTTGATTTTTTTGAACTTCATTATTGCTTTGCTTTTATTTCACTTCCTTAATAATGTATATAGCAGGGCTGGCGCCGTGGCTCACTTGGTTAATCCTCTGCCTGTGGTGCCGGCATCCCATGTGGGCGCTGGGTTCCAGTCCAGCTCTCTGCTGTGGCCCGGGAGTGCAGTGGAGGATGGCCCAAGTGCTTGGGCCCCTGCACCTGTGTGGGAGACCAGGCGGAAGCACCTGGCTCCTGGCTTCGGATCGGTGTAGCTCTGGCTATAACGGCCATCTGGGGAGTAAACCAACAGAAGGAAGACCTTTCTTTCTGTCTCTCTCTCTCTCACTGTCTAACTCTATCTGTCAAAAAAAAAAATGTATATAGCAATTGTGAATTATCACTAAACTCACTGACAAAGCTAGAGAGTCTCTTAGTAATATTTTCCAGATGGTCAGATTTATTTGGTGTTCTGTCTGTTGCAGTATTTTTCTTGAAGGCATCTCTTCTTGAGTTTTTCCGTGCTCTTGGATTACTCTGTCCTGGTTGCTAACTAGACCTGCTGCACAGCTATTGTCCTGGACAATCTCTTTGCCTCAATCCTCTGCTTGATCCTGTGTCTACTTTAATGTAAGTTCCTTTTGTCTTCCAAATATTTGTTTTGATCTCTTTCTTTCATATCCCAGACTTTTTCAGCGCTTTGGTAATCCTTGGCTATTGATTCATTTCAAAGTGAACATTAAAGAGCTGTTTGGAAGCCCTACTATCTGATGGTGTGGCTTGTCACCTGATTAGCTTCAACACAATGAGGAAGTGGTAATACCCATGCATGTGAAGGGTCTTCCAGAAGTTCACAGACAGTGTATATTATGAAAAAACTGTGTATGGGTTTCAAATGTTTTTGTACTAAACTAGATCTTTTGATTACACATTTCCATAAATGTTTTAAACTACTCTAGTATCTGACAGTCTTTTCTCTGGGACTGTTCAGGTTTTGTAGAAAATAACTTTCTGTGTCTTGGAGGGATGAGCCTGACTGTCAGTGTTTTGGGAGGGGATGTGGGGTTGGTGTGTGCCCCCCACTTTTCTGAGCTCAAACTTCCCTTGAATACCTCTATTTAGGCTGACACTCAAAACTTCATTTCTTTTTAAAATTTATTTTATTTTTAACTGACATATAATTGTATATATTTATGGGGTACACAGGGATTTCAAAACATGTATACCTCATAGAATGAGCAAAATAGAGTAATTGGTATATCTCTCACCTTACATATTTATCATTTCTTTGTGGAAAGAATATTCAGAATCCTCTTTTAGCTATTTTTAAGTACTTGATATTTCCTACACTTTTTGGAATTCTGTGAGCACTAAGGTTTTTCCATATTCCACTGGGTAAGTCATTTGTTTTTCTATTCATTTTTAACCTAAAGATCAGTGGAAATTTTTCATCTATTCTTATTTTCATCCATGTTCTCTTTGTCTTTGTAGTATATGCTTTATAATTTTTCTTTACTAATTCTTCAGTAATTTTAAAAGGTGGAGAAATGAAACCCATGTGTTTAAACCAATGCTTTCAATATTCTTTCCTAAAGTGGTATTTTGTTTTTTGTCTTTGAAAAAAGACTAAATATCCTGTCAGTGGTGTTTGACATTCCGCTGTCCTGTATTACAGTACAATGTCATACTTAGGGGCTCTCAGAATCGAAGGGACCATACAGACTAAACTCCCATAAGTGCAAAGGTCTCCTGTGTCTTCCTTGCGTGGTACTCGTCCAAAGGCAGAGCTCTTTAGTTTGAGAGAGTTTTGAAACAGTGGTGTTGGCTGTTTTTAACAGTAAAACCAAACTTTCCTTTTCAAACAAAATAAGCTGTTGAAGGGAGGTGGGAGGACTGGGTGCCAGGCTGCTCAGCCTCCACTTTGCCATATTCTGCTGCCCCCAAGCCACATACATGGAACGCCGGGAGCACAGTTTGAAATCCGCTGCCTCTCAGAGATGGCAAGTCCTTTGTTGACTTGTGTGCTTATCAGAGTGACTTTACACTATGGTCATCAGCTAATAGATGCTTTAGAGTTGCTGCTATACATTCATTTTTGTAGTGCCCTGGCAGAAAGATGACTTCAGAATTGTTTTTTTTTTTTTTCCCAACTACTTTTCTTATAGTAACTCAGTTATTTCTGAATATTGGAAGTGAGAAACACCTTGCTCTTACTTTAACAGAGAGATCTAAATTGCACAGATATGCTATAGGAATTCACCATTCCCATATCCTTAGTCAAAATCCTGACATAGGGTGGTGTTTTGCTGGAAACTCTAGAGTCTGAATTGATAAAGAGATTCTATTATAATAATTTTTTGAACTATTGATCAGTAGTGTTTGAAATGAAATCACAGAAATTACAATGATAGGAAATTAATGTGCAATGAAATGTACTGTGAGACATCCTTAAACAATATTATATATAGATATATAATCTGGTTTATACATATTATATATAATGGATTTTATTTTTTAGAGAAGTTTTAGATTCACAGCAAAACTGTGTGAAGACTACAGAAAATTCTCATATAACCCTTGCCCCTATGAACTCAAAATCTTGTCTATCATGAACAGACATATCATGCTAATTGGTGAACCTATATTGATATATTGTTATCATTCAAAGTCTAGTTCACTCTTGCTGTTGCACATTCTATGGGTTTTGATAAGCATGACAATGCACCCACATTTATAGCATCACACAAATCTGTTTTGCTGTCCTAAAAGTCCTCTGTGTTCTATCTGTTCACCCCTCTACCTCCAATACCTGGCAACCGCTGGTCAAATTTTACTCTTTTCCTAGTTTTGCCTTTGCCAGAATGTCATATAGTGGGAAGCATACTGTATGTAAACTTTGCAGATTGGCTTGTTTCATATAGCAGTATACATTAAGGTTTTTGTATGTATTTTCATGGCTTAATAGCTCATCTGTTTTTAGTACTGAATGATATCTCATTATCTGTACTTACCATATTTGAATCTATATATTTTTGTGTGTGTGTATATATATATATATATATTTGTTTCTATAATTACAGATCCTAAAGGAACATCACATGAATATATTCTATATATCATCTTCCCTATTCTTTTGGTCGTCATAGGAACCATTTGGTTTTTGATCTGTATCTACAGGTATGGACTAATGAGTCATTTTTCTTCTTTAGTGTTATTAAACTAGAAAAGAGTTGCAAATATTGACTTGACTGGGTAGATTAGGATGCTAACACTACCTCTCATAATCAAGAATAGTATGCTGAAGGTGTCAGAATTGAATTACTTTGAATGATGGGAGGGACTTTGCTAGGTTATTTAGACATACAAAAATGATAAATTAGGCAATTTAGGATAAGAATTTGAGAGGATGTATGATATTTTGTTTTGATTTGGGAAAGTAATTACAATTCCTTTTATGTTCCAAGGATGCGATGTCATATATATTCTATTGCACAGTGCTCCTATTGCATAATTTTACTTTCTTTTCCAATAACCAGAATTTTCTTATTTGGATTTTTTAAACACAAACAGTATTCATTCATTTTTGATAGTTCATTTCTGGTTCAGTATGGCTTCTATCAAAATGAAGCACAATTGTCAGTAGTTATTTAATTTTTCATTTTATAGCTGAACAGTGGTTTTTCCTGCACTCACTGGGGCTTAATTTATTTTTTATAGAAAATGTAAGTTGCAAAAACCAGAAGCTACTCCTGCTGTTGAGGAGGTAAGATCAACCAAAAAAACAAAAATAAAAACAAGAACAATAAAAAAAGAATATTTGCAAACTTTTAAGCCACATAGCCTGAAAAATATAACAGCACAATTTTTAATTTGTGGCAATATTCATGTTTTAGTTGAAAAATGCAAACATTCTGATTCAACTATTACAATAGTCAAGTACATTCATTTTCTTAATTAGCTGTCTACCAAGTACTATTTATACTCTATTCCAGAACCACATTTTCATTTCGTGACTGTAGCCTAATACACAAAATGTTTGCTTCATCTGGGCAAACTTTGGAGAAACTGAATTCATGTTTCTTCCCCCAGGAAATGATCTCTAATTCTTGGCTCCCCTCTTATAGTGTCATCATCATTTCCCTCTTACCCAGACTTAAAAACTATGCTGATCCTTGATCTTTTATAACCAGCTGCTAACTATGTCTTTGACTCTGCTTTGGAATAATTTTCATTTCACTTTGTTCTTTTTCCAATCCACTTACTCACAGCTATAGCTTCACATAGAGACTTAAGTAAACAACAGTTTTTTGGGAGCAGGTAAAATATTGGAACAAAGCTTTGCTCTTTAATGTTTATATCGGTCCTAAAATACAAGTATAAGCACTATGGGCAGATACTAAAGCTTCTGGGCACTTGTTAGGAAAACACAAATAGCTTCTGTAACAAAACACAAGTATTTTATGCAACAATTTCTGATCTTTTCAAACTGAGTTTGACTTTGAATTATTTTTTAGGATGAAATGCAGCCCTATGCCAGCTACACAGAGAAGAGCAATCCACTCTATGATACTGCAAACAAGGCAAAGATGTCTCAGATGTTACAAAGTGAAGTTGATGGCATGGGCCTCAATAGTTTATAGGTCATTGGAATTAGCACCAGGGAAAATGAATCAGGATAGTTCCAGAACAGAAGATCTATATTAACATTATATTGCAAAACAGTCCCTTAGAAGAAAAAGACATTCTAAAGGATTTGCATTTATATCCTAATACAATTGGAATTTTAGAATCTTAGCTCTTTCTTTGAAGAACGTGTTATTACAAAGAAAGCACATGCTTATGATAAAATATTCAAATTGTGCAATACAGTAAATAATGAAAACCAAGTTTTCTCAAGAAATAACAATGCAGGAGCAAGTATCAACAGTTTCTTATGTACCTTTTAGAAAATTTTTATATATATATGATCAGTGTATTGCCTATGGTATGTTGGTGTGTTTATGTGTCTATTTATGTATATATAATACACATACACACAGGCACATACGTATCCCTGCCAAGACAGGCATGAGACATACTGTAATGTTGCTCTGTATTTATAAAATGCTGAAAACATGTCTTGGGTATCTTTTCATGTCAACACAAGCAAAGCTACCTCATTCTTTTTATCGCTACATAAAATTCCATGTCTGGTTATGTCATAATTTAACTAAACACAGTCCTAGTGATTGGACATTTAGATGGTTTTGAGTTTTGTGTTATAAACTATACTGCTTAGAATGTTTCTTGTGGATTTATCTCTTTACATTTGTTAGAGAATATCTGCAGGATAATTTACTTGAGTGGAATTGCCAGATCAAAGGGTGTGTATTTTTATTATTGAAAGATATGTCTAATTGTATCAATTTATATTCCCTCCAACAGTGATTGAATGTGCCTCTTCCTATACTCTTATTTTAATATCTGTTATTTCTACATCTCCAGTTTCCACTTTCCCTTTTCAATCAACTAGTTAGTAAATATGATGTAAGATTATAAGTATTACACTATTTAATAAAACAGTTTATATTTTTGTCATTTGTAAGACAGAAAATGCATGTGTGAGGATGTCAGTTTTGTCTGAATTCATCTCTCTAAAAGTGTTGATATTTAATGCCAGTAGTTTTGCAGATGTGACAAGTTGGAATTGTGTTTTATGGTGTCCATTCTATTCTGATGTATTTATCAACTAACAAATATCTATGGACTATGTAAGCAGCTAATTAGGCACTGTGGAGGAATTGGTTTCTATGTGCTAAAAGAGTGGCCAGGAATTTCTGTGACTCTCTCCTCCATTTTTATGTGGACTAAACGATTGGTTTTATGTATACAGAGGATTTTTAATATCATGAAAAATATATCTAATTATGGGAACAATGAATCTGTTTTCTCTAGAACAGGAAAAGCATTAGTATTTTTTCACTATGATGGAAATTAAAGTAATACCCATTCATGTTATACCGTCTGAGTTGGTTTATTTTGTTATATTAATATCTTTTCTTTCTTCCAGACATTTAAGTTATTGTAGGCTTTATCCTGAAAGAGATTTTTAGTTTATTTCAGATGTAAAAATAATATTATCACAGTTGGTACATGATTATTTTGATCAAACCATTTGACATGACCAAAAAACCCAATCAGTTAAGTATCTGCACATAATTCAAATATTATCAAGTTGTGTACAACAGACATTTTAACCCTGTCCTTGAACTTTTGTTAATCCTTCATATATCCGTGGTTGGGATATGGCTCAGTTAGCAAGGCCAATTCTATGTTTAAATATCACTGAAGAACAAAACTGTGAGTATGTCTTAACTTGACAATGCAAAAACAAGCATGATAGATTAAAGGAGGAGGAAGCAGGGTAGGGGAGGGAAAAACGTTCAACCATGATGTTCAGAAATGAATCTGAAAGCAAAAGAGGGGGGTAAAAGGATTGAATAAGAATCTCAGATCACAGTATTAGAACTGTCCAAGTGTTGGCCAAACCAACTGCGGAGCCTTGGAACAAAGATAGCTTCTCAATAGTCTTTTAGATGATAGATGGTGAAATCTTGATACCCCTTCAAGATTGATCTTGGCTGAGGAATGCCCTGGAAGATCACAGCCACAGCTCAGAAGCTGAAATGGGTCCTGACGGCATTTTCAGCTGGAGGCCGTCGGCTACCTGCACTCTTCCCAGCTGAATATGTCTTTTCTTGATGGGAAACTGAACGCTCACCTACATTATGCCTCCTTATTTTCAAGTCTTCTGTGACATTTCATTTTAGGCATACCTCTTATTTTAAAAATTATAGCTTTTTAATTAAGAGGATGTAGCTGATTTTTATGTCATTTGAAAATTTTCTCTTTAATAAGGACATTTAGACCACACATATTTGTTTGATTACTTATGTATTTGGTCATGTTTTTACGGTATTATTTTATATGTCTCATTTACTATGCCCCTCTTTTTCATTTTAGCTTTTCCTCAGTGCTTTCCTGGATTTGTTAATTCTTTCTCTCTCTTCCAACACCTACTAATTTGAAACTTATCCATTATAATTCACATAATTAGTAGATTTTTAATCTATAAATATGTAAAATAGTTTTATTAATATATAACTTACTTATGTAAAGTCTACAATTTATTAAATTTTGTGCATATTTAAATGTACAGCTTAAAGTTTGACAGTTTTACACCTGTGAAACCATTAGCATAAACAAAATAATGAACTTTCCCATTGTCCCTTAAAGTTTTCTTATGCTTATTTGTAGCCATGTCTGCAAACCCTTCTTGTTGCCCCATCCACCATTCCCCAGGAAACTATTGCTCTGCCTTCTGAAACTGTGTATTAGTTTATGTTTTGTCCTCTGTTTTAACGTGGAAGTGTGATAGTTTTAGATTATATACATAGTCTTATGATTCACTTTAAAGAAATTTTTGTATATGGATGAGGTATTGGTTGAAGTTCATTTTATTGCATATGAATGACTTTATATGTGGATATCTCAGTATCACTAATTTGTCTCTTTATCTTTGTTGAAAATCATTTGCACTTACATGTATGGGTCTATTATTTTTGAATAATTTTTTTTATTTATTTGAGAGTCAGAGTTACAGACAGTGAGAGAGAGAGAGAGAGACAGAGAGAAAGGTCTTCCATCTTCTGGTTCACTCCCCAAGTGTCCACAACAGCCAGAGCTGCGTTTATCTGAAGCCAGGAGCCAGGAGCTTCCTCCAGGTCTCTCATGCAGGTGCAGGGGCCCTTGTATCTGGGCCATCTTCTATTGCTTTTCCAGGCCATAACAGAGAGCTGGATCAGAAAAGGAGCAGCCGGAACTAGAACCAATGCCCATATTGGATGCTGGCACTGAAGGTGGAAGATTAACCCACTGCACTAAGGCACTAGCCCCTGTGTGGGTCTATTTATAGAGACTCTCTGCTGTGTTTCATTTCATTATATGTCTATTTTTATTTCAATATCTCAGGTTGCTTCCACCTTTTGGCTGTTTGTGAATAAAGCTACTATGAACATGGTGTACAAATATCTGTTCATGCCTCTGCTTTCAGTTCTTTTGGGTATGTGCCCAGAAGTGGATTTGCTGGGTCACCAGAGTGGGAAATATCAAGAAAACTGCAGTTTTTTTTTTTTAGAAAGTGCACACCTCTTTCTATAATGACTATATTGTTGTATAATCCAACTAGCAGTGCAAAAGTGTTCCAATTTTTCTACATCTTAGTGGGTAGGAATTGGTATCTGTTTGATTTGTGTTTCTCTAATGCTTAATGAGGCTGATTATCTTTTCATCGGCCTATTGACTACTGGTATACATCCTTTGAAGAAATGTATTTTCAAGTCCTTTGCCCATTTTAAAATTTGGTTCTTCATTTTTCGTTGCTTTTCCAAACAACAAAATGTTCCAGTTTCCTTGTGTACCTTCTTTGCCTCGAATCTGGAAGAAACTATTTCCCCAAGAGTCCTGGTTCTTTTTCTTGGGAAATGGCATAGAATCCACAGTTTGGATCCTAGGTGTGCCTGTTGTTACAGGCGTGGCATTGTTTTTACAATGAGCTTTGTCTTGGTTACTGTTTCTGTAGTCTACCTCTTTTAATCCTTTTAATCTCTACTTTTTGTGTCTGTTGTTAAGTATATCAAATTTTTATAGAAAGCTTTTATTTAATAAATATGTTTCATAAGTACAATTTTTGGATTATAGTGGTTCTTCTCCCCATACCCACCCTCCCACCCCTACTCCCGTCCCACCTCCTACTCTCTCTACCATCCCATTCTTCATTAAGATTCACTTTTAATTATCTTTATATACTGAGGAAGGATTTCAACAGTTTGCACCCACAGACACACAAAGTATAAAAAACTGTTTGAAGACTAGTTTTACCATTAATTCTCATAGTACAACTCATTAAGGACAGAGGTCCTACATGGAGAGCAAGTGCACAGTGACTCTCGTTGTTGACTTAACAATTGACACTCTTATTATGACGTCAGTAATCACCCGAGGCTCTTGCCATGAGCTACCAAGGCTACGGAAGCCTTTTGGGTTCATAGACTCTGACCTTATTTAGACAAGCCCATAATCAAGTAGAAGTTCTCTCCTCCCTTCAGAGAAAGGTAGCTACTTCTCTGAGGGCCCCTTCTTTCCACCAAGATCTCACTCACAGAGATCTTTCATTTAGGTTGTTTTTTTTTGCACAGTATCTTGGCTTTCCATGCCTGAAACACTCTCATGGGCTTTTTAGCCGGATCCGAACACCTGAAGAGCTGAATCTGAGACCAGAGTGCTATTCAAGGCATTTGACATTCTGTGAGTCTGCTGTGTGTCCTGCTTCCCATGTTGGATCATTCTCTCCTTTTTAATTCTATCAGTTATTATTAACAGACACTTGGTCTTATTTATGTGATACCTTTGACCCTTAATCCTATCTTTCTGATCAGTTATACACTTAAACTGATCACTATAACTAGTAAGATGGTATTGGTACCTGCCAACTTAATGGGATTTGGAGTTCCATGGCAAGTTTTCAGCTTTACCCTTATGGGTAAGTCCAAGGAAGTGTGTGTTGAACAGTACATCTCCTCCCTCTCTTATTCCCATTCTTATTTTTAACAGGGATCAATTTTCTATTGGATTTAAACACTTAAGAATAATTGTTTGTTAATTAAAGAGTTCAACCAATGGTATTAAGTAGAACAAGAATTACTAAAAAGAATAATATAGGAAGCTGTTCCTTGACAGTCAGGACAAGGGCTGATCAAATCATTGTTTCTCATAGTGCCAGTTTCACTTCTACAGGCTTCCTTTTAGGTGCTCAGTTAGTTTTCACAGAACAGTGAGAACATGATATTTGTCCCTTTGGGACTGGCTTATTTCATTCAGCATGATGTTTTCCAGATTCCTCCATTTTGTTGCAAATGACCGGATTTCATTTTTTTAACCGCTGTGTAGTATTCCATAGAGTACGTATCCCATAATTTCTTTATCTAGTCTTCCCTTGATGGGCATTTAGGTTGATTCCATGTCTTAGCTATTGTGAATTGAGCTGCAATAAACATTGAGGTACTGACAGCTCTTTTATTTGCCAATTTAATTTCCTTTGGGTAAATTCTGAGGAGTGGGATGGCTGGGTCATGTGGTAGGGTTATATTCAGGTTTCAGAGGAATCTCCAAACTGTCTTCCGTAGTGGCTTTATCATTTTGCATTCCCACCAACAGTGGATTAGGGTTCCTTTTTCCCCACATCCTTGCCAGCATCTGTTGTTTGTTGATTTCTGTATGTAAGCCGTTCTGACCCCAGGTGAGATGAAACCTCATTGTGGTTTTGATTTGCATTTTCCTGGTGGCTAGTGATCCTGAACATTTTTTTCATGTGTTTCTTGGCCGTTTGAATTTCCTCTTTTGAAAAATGTCTTTTTAGGTCCTTCGCCCATGCTAAGTGGATTGTTTGTTTTGTTGTTGTGGAGTTTCTTGATCTCTTTGTAGATTCTGGTTATTAATCCTTTATCTGTTGCATAGTTTGCAAATATTTTCTCCCATTCTGTCGGTTGCCTCTTAACTTTCCTGATTCTTTTGCAGTTCAGAAATTTCTTGATTTGATGTAATCCCAGTTATTAAATTTGGCTTTGACTGCCTCTGCTTCTGGGGTCTTTTCCAAGAAGTCTTTGCCTGTGCCTATATCTTGCAGTGTTTCTCTGATGTTCTCTAATAATTTGATAGTGTCAGGTTATAGATTTAGATCTTTAATCCATGTTGAGTGAATTTTTGTGTAAGGTGTAAGGTAAGGGTCTTGTGTCATACTTCTGCATATGGAAATCCAATTTTCCCAGCACCATTTCTTGAAAAGACTGTCCTTGCTCCAGGAATTGGTTTTAGCTCCATGATCAAATATGAGTTGGCTGTAGATGTTTGGATTGATTTCTGGTGTTTCTATTCTGTTCCATTGGTCTATCCATCTGTTTTTGTACCAGTACCAGGCTGTTTTGATTATAACTGCCCTGTAGTATTTCTTGAAATCTGGTATTGTGATGCCTCCAGCTCTGTTTTTGTTGTATAAGATGGCTTTAGCTATTCAAGGTCTGCTGTGTCTCCATATGAATTTCAGCATCATTTTTTCCAGATCTGAGAAGAATGTCTTTGGTATTTTAATTGGTATTGCATTGAATCTGTAAATTGCTTTTGGAAGAATGGACATTTTTATGATTGATTCTTCTAATCCATGTATATGGAAGATTTTTCCATTTTTTGATATCTATTTCTTTGAAGTTTTGTAATTCTCATCATAGAGATCTTTGATATCCTTGGTTAAGTTTATTTCAAGGTATTTGATTGTTTTTGTAGCTATTGTGAATGGGATTGATCTTAGAAGTTTTTTCTCAGCCCTATAGTATTTCTTGAAATCTGGTATTGTGATGCCTCCAGCTCTGTTTTTGTTGTATAAGATGGCTTTAGCTATTCAAGGTCTGCTGTGTCTCCATATGAATTTCAGCATCATTTTTCCAGATCTGAGAAGAATGTCTTTGGTATTTTAATTGGTATTGCATTGAATCTGTAAATTGCTTTTGGAAGAATGGACATTTTGATGGTATGGATTCTTGTGTATACAAAGGCTGCTGATTTTTGTGTATTAATTTTATATCCTACTGTTTTACCAAACTCTCCTATGAGTTCCAATAGTCTCTTAGTGGAGTTCTTTGGATCCTCCAAATAAAGTATCATGTTGTCTGCAAATAGGGATAGTTGGACTTATTCCTTCCCAGTTTGTATCCCTTTGAATTCATTTTATCTTTCATGACTGAACACTTTTTTAAAGACATTTTTATCTTTATCTTTCTTTGTCGCATTTTGTGTGATTTTTTTCAGGTTTCTCTTAGATACTAATATTTCTTCACCTGTATCTAATCTGTGTGACTATTTCATTGGGTTTTAACTTTAAATAAATATAAGTTTGATTATATTAGTTAAATTTAATTTTTAAGTCTTTTTGCCTATTTGAATATTATTTTGAATTTCCACCGACACTCCACCAATTATTTTGCAAAAATATTAATTACATATTCTACAAATTTATTTAAAATTTATAACATTTACACCTGTAGAAAGGTGGCCAGAGTTGTGGCATAGCAAGTATGCCAGCATCCCATATGGGTGCCGGTTTGTGTCCTGGCTGCTCTAGTTGTGATCCTGCTTCCTACTAATGGCTGGGGGAAAGCAACCAAAGGTGTTCCAACTGTTTGGGCCCCTGCCACACATGTGGCAGACCTGGATGAAACTCCTGGCTTTGGCCTGGGCCAGTGCTGGCTGTTGTGGCCATCTGGGGAGTGAACCAGTGGATGGAAGATGTCTCTCTGTCCCTTTCTGTGTAACTCTTTCAAATAAATAAATAAATGTAAAAAAGTCTTTTGATAGGTCTTTTTATTTTGCTTTTTTATTACATTTCCCACTGTTGATATTTGCCTTTCTTAAAAAATATATTTTGGATTATGCGCTTATATTTGACTACATGTGGAACCTGGGGTGAAGCAAGCTTCCTACAAAATTGATTTGCTCCTGCTGAGAATGCTACCCTGTGTGGATTCTTAATTGAAGCTTTTTTTTTTTTTTCAAGATTTAGTTATTTTATTTATTCAGAGAGAGAGAGAGAAAGCTTCATCTGCAGATTCACTCCCCAAATGGCTGCAATGACTGCAATGGCTGGGGCTGGGCCAGGCCTAAGCCAGGAGCTTCATCCAGGTCTCCCATATGGATGGTAGGGGCCTAACCACTTGAGTCATCTTCTGCTGTTTTCCCATGTGTGTTAGCAGGGAGCTGAATCAGAAGTGGATCAGCAGAGACTTGAACCAGCACCCATATGGGATGTCAGCATCGCAGGGGGTGGCTTTACCTGCTATGCCACAATACTGGCCCTCAGTTGAATTTTTAGCTTGGAGTTTCTCAGATAACCTCTAAACCTGTGTGAGGGCAATGTTGTGTCAACAAATTCATAATGCAGTGCTTTTCCAGTGCTATTTTCATTAACCAATATTAAGGTATGATAAATAACTTCATTTTCCTTTAAAGATATCTGGGTTTATTTAAAGTTTACTCTGGATTTATTGGGGGAAAGGATGTCTCTGTTTCAATTCTCTGCCTTTTTAGACCCAAGGCTCTTTTCCTTACTCATCATTGGTCAGTTCACATTTTCTATTTCTTTATTATATAAGGTTAGCAGGTGGTATGTTTCTGGGAATTTATATGTTTCTTTTAAGTTATCCTGTTTGCTGTTTTATAGTTATCTTATAATAGTCTAATGATCTTTATTTTTTGGCATCAGTTGTAATGTTTTCTCTTTCATTTCTGAGTTTATATATTTGAATCTTTCTAGTTCTTAAAGTGTACAGTAGGTTTTTTTATCTCTTTATTTAAAAATTTATTACAAAGCTACAGTAATTAAAACTATATGGTAGTAGCATAGATAGGCATATAGACTAATGTAATGGAATAGAGATTCCAGGAGGAATCCATGCATCCAATGGTCATCTGGTCTTCTATGGTTTCCATAAGTACACAGTGGGGAAAAGACAGTCTCTTCAACAGCTACTGCTGGAAAAAATGACTATCTCTGTTCAAAACAAAACAAAACAAAACAAACTTTGAACTGTATCTAACAGCACACACAAAAACCAATTCAAATTAGAAGGTGAAAGAATAGGGGCATACTTGATTTGTTCTTTCACTTAAAAATCCCAATTTTTTACCTTCCAATGAGTACAAGAATTATCTGTCTTGTGACAAGAATCTATCTAATCCTGGTGACAAGTGTATAGTCTAGAAATTTCACATATGTACACAATCATAGCCACTTTTTAAATAAGAAATTATCATTAATCATTCCTTTTGGTTTAACCGAACTGAAGCCAGTGTTAACCATTGGAGTGAAAAAGGTAGGGCCCCAGGACAAGCCTAAAGGGCAGAAACTTCTGTTTACCAATCTGCTCTTTCAGTCTTCACCTTCAGACTTCATAAAGAAAAGTTGAGTTTGCAGCAGGAGACAGCATATCCTAAATTGCTTTAGCTAGAAACAAAGTGAACAAGGATAGAAACAAAAATAAAGTAGAAACAATAAAGAAGTGGTTAACACTGTCATTATTTGTTGGATAATTGTTTGTTTTATTGTCTTTCTGAAAATATTTTACTTTAAAATACTTTCTGGTGCAGTGTTTTTTATATTAAAGTGCATAAAGTCCCCAGGGGAGGAAGTCACATTTAGGTACTGTCAGAAGCCACACATTGAATTCCCAGACAAATGCACACAGACATGCACGCAAAGTGCAATGCAAGGTAAGGAAAATTACCCATGACAAGTTTCTATCCTGGTTTTACTGCTCTATCATTATCTGACTTAGACTAAATTACTTAATCTCACTAACTTTCTACTCTCTGATTAATAAAAAGTAATGAAACATGCCTTAAGATTCATTTGATACAGCTCAGTCATAACTGAATCTTAATCATGAGTCAAATATATATGCTCCTCTGGAAATAAATAACTGTATAAAGATGAAAGGCAAGAAATGCGATCTTTATCATGTCCACTCTTCAAACAGAAAACACTTCTTTTTAAACAGCTCATGAGGTAAAATGAAATATAGTGAGAAGAACGGGGATTTCTCAAGTGCTTATGGGGCAGCCCAAGAGAAATTTAGCCTTATGGCTAAGTGTATCACACATTGTAAAACAACACAGAGGTAAGCATAAGAAAAACAAGTAGAAGAAACTTCTTTTGGAAGATGGCTTTAGTTTTTGGGATACTGTTCACAGTTTTTCTCCTTTTCATAGCTGATAAGTCTGTAGGAAAAGCTGGGGAGGGGGATGGGTGAGGGGAGTTGGGGTGCAGTAGCGAGGAAATCATGATCAGAAAGATGCATTAGAATATTTTCTGCTAGAATTCTTCGTGTCTTTAAAAATGTTCATTTTTGTTGTTCTTATTTTCTTGGCTAAAAATTTCAGAAAGGTCACTGGAAGAGAGCCTAAGGTGCTGCATTTCTTCTTTTTTTTTCTTTTCCCTAATGTTCTGCATTTCTAACAAGTTTCCAGGTGATGCCAATGCTGCTGATCAGTAGGTCATATTTTGAATGGCAAGTCTTTTTGAATGGCAAGAACTATGTTCTTCAGAAAGAGACTCATGAAAATTCTTAGAGGATATCTGTGCATCATTTGCAAGAAAGTTTTTTTTTTTTTTTGGAAAGAGTTGAAGAACATAGATGTAAATTTCCTTATAGGTAGGGCATATGCTATTTAATTCATTTTAGCGGATTTTTCTTAAATCAAAAGCCCGTGTGATAGAAAAACCAATTTGTCTTAACCAATGAAGAACCTGAACTACAATGAAATGAATAAAGGTTTGCTTGACGTTGTGCACAAAGGGATTTTGCACAATATCTTTTAATTCTATCCTCCGCGAACTTCTTGAAGGATCCTGATAGTGATTACACAGTGATTTAATAAAAATGTTTTTGAAGCCCACTTGAATATTCTGATACATGGGAAATGAGTCCAATGAGAGATGAAGAAATAAGAATTAAAAGTGAACATTTCACATAAGCAGTTAAGGACTCTATTTACAATTAGAGATATCTTAAATTTCTAATTTTTTTAAAAGACTTATTTATTTATTTGAAAGAGTTACTTTACTTAATATATGCTAAACTGATCTTCTGTATATAAAGAGAATTGAAAATGAATCTTGATGTGAATGGAAGAGGAGAGGGAGCGGGAAAGGGGAGGGTTGCGGGTGGGAGGGAAGTTATGGGGGGGAAGCCATTGTAATCCATAAGCTATACTTTGGAAATTTATATTCATTAAATAAAAGTTAAAAAAAAAAGAAAGTCAGAGTTACACAGAGAGAGGAGAGGCAGAGAGAGAGAGAGAGAGACGTCTTCCATCTGCTAGTTCACTCCCCAGAGCTGCGCTGATCTGAAGCCAGGAGCTAGGAGCTTCCTCCAGGTCTTCCTGTGGTGGAATGAAAAGGCTGTGCCAAGATGGCGTTGGCGAGCAAGTGAGAAGTGTGTTCAGTTACTCAGGAAATGGCAGAGGAACCCACCTGGCAAAGGAGCCTGCCTGGCAATAGGCAGTGATTGGTTACAGCATAAACCACCCCTTGACTGGATTGGCTGCCTCGGCTATATACGCTGCTGCATCAACTGAAATAAACGAGTCTGCAGGCTGCTCTCTTCTGCCCCGCTTTCACTCAACTTCGGGTGTCTGTGTATTGACTCCATGCCTCTTGCCTCCACCATGCTTCTCCTCCCAGAACAAATCCACAGCAACATCTGGTGCCCAACGTGACTGAGAGAGGGACAGAGTGTTGGACTTGGCGAGGTCCCCCCTTGATTTCGGCAGGTAGGCCCCTTGGTGTTTTGTGTGCTGTTCTGTTCTGTGAGGGTGAGCACAGAACCCCCTTCTATGCCCCTTTCATTGTCCTTGTCCTCGATCAAAGTGACCCCATGTTAGGCACATACTGCCCAGAAGTGTAATGCTGCTTCTTGGCCCCTCCTTTTGCTTTTGGTTTTCCTGGTCATCTACTGCTTTCCCAGCCCATAGCAGAGAGCTGGATCAGAAATGGAGCATCCGGGACTTGAACTGGCACCCATATGGGATGCCACTGCTGGTGGCTTTACCCACTATGCCACAGCACCAGCCCCAAATTTCTAATTTTTGCTATTAAATTTTTTAAAAAAATGAGTATCTATGCAAGTCATTTTTTTTGTTGGTGCTTCTCTCTGGAAAAGGACTTGCATCTCTCCTCTCTTTCCAGTGCTCTGCCATAGCTTATTATCCTTTCCGTGGGTGGTAGCAATTTTTCTCCAATCCATTTTTCTATACCTGGTCTCATTTTCATAATCATTTTTCATAACACAACCAATTCTCTTCATAAAATATTTCCCTCTTAAATTCACTCCATTCTCCCAAATTTTGTTGGAGTTTCCTGTTTATTCTTCTTACTGGATAAGTGTATATTCCTTGGCATTGAATTCCAGGACTTCATCAGCCAATTTGTCTCCTGGTTCTCCTCTGGTGATATCTGCTTTTCTCATTCAGTCCCACTGAATGGACTGGACTCTGTCTGCTTTATCTCTGTGTATGCTTTCCCAAATATCTTCTCTTTGAGTATCTCCACCTTGGAGATTCAGCTAGAGAGTCATTTTCTGTTTGACTTCAGATAGCCACACTAGGTCATTCATGTCTCCCACCTAGGATGGATTGCCATGCTGCTACTTTAGAAAGAGTGATACTCAAACTTATAGCTTGTTATTGAATAAATAGGAGATGGTTGATGAATCTTGGAGTTGCATGCTGTATTTACCTGTTTATTTACAGGTAAATAGTGTACACTGATATTTATATCAGGTGGCTCTATGCAGTTTAATATTTAATACTTATTTTTATTAATTAGAAGTATTTCAGGTAAAATGATGATGCCAGTGGGTAATGTTGAAAAATCCATGGAGAATTTGTGAATACTTTGTTCCTGTGTCCACTTAATACTTTGCTGTCTGCACTGATGTATATAAAGGCTGTGCTCTCTTCCCTCTTGACTCATGGATAACTGTGATGTGATGCTCATAGAATGAGAAATAATCTTCAGAGATATGCCTACCTGCATCAAAGCTTACAGGGGGAGACAGAAATGACACAATGGAAATTAATTGCACTGACAAGAGAATCACCTGGGCCTCCAGACTTGACCGGAATTATGCTCTTCAGATTGATCCGTGGCCATCACTCATGATGGATATTATGTGTGTACTTTTGTGTTGCCTAATGGGAATTTCCAACACAGCTATCATCGTCTCATAGGTAAAGCACAGCTATTAGCAAAATGATAGATCTAGATTTGAAGTAATATTTGCACAAGATTCTCGGAACTGTATTCTTTTTCTCAACTTTGTATAACCCATGTCATCTACCACAATGCTTTGAAGATACTAATGATGGTGTTTATTGATTGCTTCTTACAAATCAATTGCTTATCTGGGAACTCTACATTCCTCAATTCATTTAATCCTCATAATAATTCTATGGAGGATGTGAGACTCAGAGGAGCTAAGTGCTATAATTCACTATATCTAAGATGTAGTTTTTTTTCCCTTTACATTTTAACATCTCCCAAATGGGACATGTTAATGAGGCGAGGCAGAAAACAAATTGTACACCTAAATGAGAAATTTGAGGAGGATTAATTGAAGGAATGCCTTTATTGTAAAGATACAGTCAGTGTTTGTGGAAATCAATAATGAAGCTTCCTGGGGCTTGCAACCCGTGGAAGACATTCCATTTATTAGCCTAGCTTCAAGATGAAGGAGTTTGGAAAAGGCTTTTTGTTTGTTTTTCTGAGAAGACTTCCTATAGGACTGTGGCTGCAGTTCTGGGATATAACAACTAATGACATCCACACAGGGAAAACATAAGGCTCTGATCTCATTCATCCTACCCTACATCTACCGCCAGTGTCTCCAATGAATTAGCTGCTTAGGGCACAGAGAAGGATGGAGAAGTTTGGAGGAATGGATATGGAGGGGCAAATAGAATATATTAATTTCTTATTTTTTCTTTTAATTTTTACCATGCCATACTTTCAGTTTATTTTATAATCACAAGCAAAACCCTCCACTAAATAAAGAATTCAACAAGCAATAAGGAGAAAAAAATCACTATCCCTCATGAGTAGAGACAGTGGCTATAAACAATAATCAAATCTCAAAATGTCAATTTTGCTCATATACATTACATTTTTTGTACTCTGTATATTACTACAAATCAGGGGGAAAATATGATATTTGTCTTTTTGGGACTGGTTTATTTCACTAAACATAATGGTCTCCAGTTTTATCCCTTTTGTTGCAAAAGACAGGGTTTCATTCTTTTTTATGGCTGAGTAGTATTACATTGTGTGTATACACACAACAATTTCTTTATCTAATCATTAGTTGATGGACATTGGGTTGATTCCATGTCTTAGCTATTATGAGTTGAACTACTATAAACATGGGTTACAGATAACTCTTTCACTTGATGATTTCATTTCCTTTGGGTAAATTCCCAGGAGTGGGATTGCTGGGTCATATTGTAGATCTATTTTCAGATTTCTGAGTAATCTCCATACTCTCATAATGGTTGTACGAGTTTACATTCCTATCATATAGTGCATTAGGGTACTTTTCCCTTATAGCCACATCAGCCTGTTATTTTTTGATTTTTGGATAATAGTCATTTTAACTGGGGTAAGGATAAACCTCATTGTTTTTATTTGAATTTCCTTTATTGCTAGCTATCCTGAGCATCTTTTCATGTGTCTGTTGTCCATTTGCATTTCAGCCTTTGAAAAATGAATCTTCATTTCCTTAGGGTTTTTTTTTTTTTTTTTTTTGACAGGCATAGTGGACAGTGAGAGAGAGAGACAGAGAAAGGTCTTCCTTTGCCGTTGGTTCACCCTCCAATGGCTGCCGTGGCCATCACGCTGCGGCCAGCGCACCGCGCTGATCTGATGGCAGGAGCCAGCTACTTATCTTGGTCTCCCATGGGGTGCAGGGCCCAAGGACTTGGGCCATCCTCCACTGCACTCCCTGGCCACAGCAGAGAGCTGGCCTGGAAGAGGGGCAACCGGGACAGAATCCAGTGCCCTGACCGGGACTAGAACCCGGTGTGCCGGCGCCACAAAGCGGAGGATTAGCCTAGTGAGCCATGGCGCCGGCCTCTTCATTTCCTTAGCCCATTCTTTAATTGGATTGCTAGTTTTGTTGTTGTTGAATTTGTTGAGCTCCTTATATATCCTGCATATTAATCCTTTATCAGACGTACAGTTTGCAAATATTGTTTCTAATTCTGTCAGTTGCTGCTCTACGTCGTTGAGTGTTTCGTTTGCTGTGTAGAAGCCTCTTAGTTTGATGAAATTCCATTTGTATATCTTTGTCTTTATTGTCTGTGCTTCTGGGGTCTTATTCAAGAAGTCTTTAGCAATATCAATGTCTTTCAGTGTTTTCCTCTGGTAATTTAATGCTTTCAGGTCTTAAATTTAGATATCTGATTGATTGTGAGTTGATTTTTGTATAGAGTATAAGGTAGGGTCTTGTTTCTTACTTCTATACGCAGAGATCCAATTTTCCCAGCACCATTTATTGCAGAGACTGTTCTTTCTCCAGGGAGTGATTTTAGCTCATTTATCAAAGAGCTAGCTAGGTGGCAAGCCCCAAGAAACTAGTTGGTTGTAGATGCATGGATTGATGTCTGCGGTCTTTAGTCTATTCCATTGGTCCACATGTCTATTCTTGTGGCAGTACCAAGCTGTTTGGATTATAACTGCCTTGTATATGTCTTAAAATATGGTATTGTGATGCCTACAGCTTTATTTTTATTATTTAGGATTACTTTAGCTATTCAGGGTCTCTTGCAATCCCATTTGAATTTTAGGGTCTTTTTTTCAGATATGTGAAGAATGTCTTTGGTATTTTATTTGGGATCACATTCAATCTGTAAATTGTTTTGACAATTGACAAATATGGGAGTTCACTAGGAGTTGGTGATAAATGACTGGGTATTTTCTGATAATGTGGATGATATTAATTATATAAGTAACACAGAAAGGAAGTGATAATTTGCTTAAATTCAATACATTATTGAGACGAGTTGGACATATGGATTTAACACATAGAAAACCATAATGGAATCTGAATTTTTGAATTATTTCCCCTTAGTGATGGATATGCCAATGGGAATGAGTAAAGTTTTTCTGGGCAAGATGTTGAGAAGCAGGCACAGGATACAATCTGGGGAACACCCCATTTTAAGGGGTGGTCAAAGAAAAGAAACTAACCCAAGAGAGAGAATGGTGAAGTAAAACCAATGGAAACCAACAGAATTTCAGAGCAGAAGCAACAAAATTTTCACTTCCTTAAGGGATGGACTAACTGTTTGAGATGTCAAAAAGGGTAACTTCTGGGCCCTGGAGCTTGTGATATGTTGAAAGGCTGGGGGGCATCTCACAGTCGTATGTGGGTGCCCAGCCCCTGTCAGTCCCCCCAGCCAGACTCAAAGTGAGTGGGAAATGCAGATTTTTCCCTCTGGTAAAATCCCTGGATCACACACATGCACAATACCTACCAACTACAGTCCTACATGTTTGACAATCATGCTGGGTTCATACAAGCGTCTGTGCAGATGCTACTCATGGCAGAATGGCTCCTTCTCCCTTCCAGTTGCTGGGTTGGTGCAGCAGAGTTGCTGCAGTTGACTATACTGACAAGATGGTGACTGTACCAGCCAGTTGCTGGGTGTGCACACAAAACTTTCAGCAGCTGCTACCTACTTATGTCCAAAATGGTGCCTGCCCTCTCACAGCCCATTGCTGGGCACCATTGTTGGAGGAGATAGTGAGAGAGAGATGTACCCCTTCTATTTTTCTCTGGGCAAATGGGCAGCTTGTTCCCCTCAGGGCTCTGGGCCAGACTCAATGACATTGTAGAGCACTGGGCTCTCCCTCCAGCTATATCAGCAATGGCACAGGCTGCTGCAGTCTGGTCTCACCTTGCTCTCCAAAGCTGGCACTTTCTTTGGCTCAGGACTGCTGGGATTGTTTGTTGCGTCCATGCTCATTGCTGCGGGTCTTCACCTTCCACACAGGTTCACAGAATCTTCTCTCCTCCTTCCACATAATCTCCACTGCATTCCCCCTAGGCAACTCTCCCCTGAGAATGCACATTTTTTTTCTATTTTTGCCTAGCCTAGAGAAGACCTCCTTGTCACTATAACACCATCTTGGAATCTTCAAAAATATGACTGAATTATTAAGGACAGGCATTGGATAATCTTTTTAAAAATGGTGCTGGAAAAATTGCATACAATCAGATTTTATGTGAAACTCCTGTTTTATGTGTGTGCAGATATAAGTATACACATTCATTTAGAGAAAAGTGGAAATGAGTGGTTAGTAGCCTAATTTCCATCATGGTATCCTTTCCTTATGTTTATCCTTGTGGTTCTGTTATTTGTCTAATTTAGAAGAGAACATTTCTATCAACTAAAATGAGGAGTACATCTCATTGAAGTGTTAAATACTGTGAGCCTATGAAGATGTCAGTCTCTGCTGACACTGTTGTTTAACCTAATCAGCTATTGTGTGAACATGAGAAAGTAGACTTGTCAGGCACTCATCGTGTCCTGCTTGAATTGCCTTAGACTTTCTTCATAAATTTGATTATTTTTCCTTCAGACACCTTAAGGTTACCCCTGAATGGTGGTACATGAGGTCATGAGTATTGTCCATGGACATTATGCAAGCACAAAAATCACAAGATGCAATGCAATCTCTATCCCTGTGTTCTAATTAGCTAACTTGTTTTAGAATCCTCAAATTCTGATAGATTTCATCTAAACCTTTCTCTCCTTATTAGGAAAGATAAAATGAAAGGTTGAAGATAACAGATCATTTATATGAAAGTTTTTATCCCTTTTTTGCTTTTCATTTTAGAAAGCTTTTATTTAATAAATATTAAATTTCACAGGTACAGCTTCAGGAATATAGCAGTAGTTTTTATATCTTATATGCATACTTTTTGAGATTTGTCAAAGTACAGCAATGATCTTTCAGAGAGTGCTGGGAAGAACATAAATTAAGAGGACATAGGTTTCCTTTTAGACCTGGAAATAGTTTTTTTTTTATTCATAAGTACTTTTCAGAGAATGACAAGTATAAAGTTAGTTTATATCTCTACTTCTTTTTCTGTACTTCCTGCTCCCTAATATTTTTTGAAGATTTATTTTATTTAGTTGAAAGGCAGAATTACAGAGAGAGAAGGAGAGTTAGAGAAAGAGGTCTTCCATCCACTGGTTCAGTCCCCGGATGGCTACAATGGCCAGGACTGGGCCAGACTGAAGCCAGGAGCGAGGAGTTCATCTTGGTGTCCCATGTGGGTGCAGGGGCCCAAGCACTTGAAGCATCCTTTACTGCCTTCTCAGGTGCACTAGCAGGGAGCTGGATCAGAAGTGGAGCAATGTGGTCTTGAATGAGTGTCCATGTGGGATGTTGGGCATTGAAGGTGGCGGTGGCTTAACCTGCCATGCCATGATGCTGGCCCCTCCCTAACATTTTTGACATCTAAGAGGAGGAGAAAAACAGTCTCCAAGCAAGCTTTTAGCTTGTTTTAGTGAAGTTGTAGTAGAAATGTTAGCCAAGGACCCCCTTGCAGCAGTTTACAAGTTTTTATATTCATGATAGTACTAAGATTTTTTGAGTAATTGCTTTTTGCATGTATATTCTCTTGTTAGTGTACAATGACATTTTCTAGATTCTAGATGGCATATGTTCATGCTATTGTTTTGATGACTTATAAAGTGAGTATGTGTTTTTTATTTTCTTTATTTTTCTAAGGTGCATTATATGAGATTCTCAAATTTCTAGAGTGTGAAGAATTATGAGACCAAAATATTTAAGAATTGCTGTTTATCAGACTCATTGAATGGCAGATGTCCTAAACAGCACTCTGGCCTCAGAATCAGCCCTTAAGGCATGCGGATCAGGCTAAAAAGCCCATGAGAGTATTTCAGGCATGGAAAGCCAAGACACTCTGGCAAAAAAAAAAAAAAAAAAAAAAAAAAAAAAAAAAAACAAAACCTAAATGAAAGATCTCTGTCAGTGAGATCCCAGTGGAAAGAACAGGGCCATCAAAGAAGGAGGTACCTTTCTCTGAAGGGAGGAGAGAACTTCCACTTTGACTATGACCTTGTCTAAATAAGATCAGAGTTGGAGAATTCAAGAAGCTTCCATAGCTTTGGCAACTCATGACAAGAGCCTCGGGTGATTACTGATGCCATAAATAAGAGTGTCAATTGTTAAACCAACAACAGGAGTCACTGTGTATTTACTCCCCATGTAGGATCTCTGTCCTTAATGTGTTGTACTATGTGAAGTAACAGTATAACTAGTACTCAAACAGTACTTTACACTTAGTGTTTCTGTGTGGGTGCAAATTGTTGAAATCTTTACTTAGTATATGCTAAATTGATCTTCTGTATATAAAGATAATTGAAAATGAATTTTGATGTGAATGGGATGGGAGAGGGAGTGGGAGATGGGAGGACTGCAGGTGGGAGGGAAGTTATGGGGGGAAAAAGCTGCTATAATCCGAAAGTTGTACTTTGGAAATTTATATTTATTAATTAAAAATTAAAAAAAGAATTGCTGTTTAAGCTAAGAACTGTAAGTTAGGATCACATAAACTTGAATTAGTCTTAACTTTGGGAAGTATTGCTTTTCACATTCAATAAAGATACAAAATATTGTCAAATGTGAAAAAAACAATGAAAACTCATGATCCATATTATATGGCTTATCTGAGTAGATCTGTGCATTTTGTTTTTATAGTTATGGCAATATTCATGCACTTCCCAGTGCCTAAGACTCAGACTTGTTCCTTGGCTATAGAACTTTCCCTCTTTCATTGTTTTCTTTTGTTTGTTTGTTTGTTTTTGACAGGCAGAGTGGACAGTGAGAGAGAGAGACAGAGAGAAAGGTCTTCTTTTGCCGTTGGTTCACCCTCCAATGGCTGCCGCGGCTAGTGCAACGCGCTGATCCGATGGCAGGAGCCAGGTACTTCTCCTGGTCTCCCATGGGGTGCAGGGCCCAAGCACTTGGGCCATCCTCCACTGCACTCCCTGGCCACAGCAGAGAGCTGGCCTAGAAGAGGGGCAACTGGGACAGAATCCGGCACCCCGACCGGGACTAGAACCCGGTGTGCCGGCGCTGAAACGTGGAGGATTAGCCTAGTGAGCGGAGGTGCCGATCATCTTTCATTGTTTTTATAAATAATGTGATTTCTGACCATTTTTTAATAAAATTCAGACAAGCAGGACTTTTTGAGTTTTTTTTTAAGTTTTTTTATTTTTATTTATTTTTTTTAACTTTTATTTAATGAATATAAATTTCCAAAGTACGATTTATGGATTACAATGGCTTCCCCCCTATACCATCCCTCCCACCCACAACCCTCCCCTTTCCCACTCCCTCTCCCCTTCCATTCACATCAAGATTCATTTTCGATTATCTTAATATACAGAAGATCAGCTTAGTATACATTAAGTAAGGATTTCAACAGTTTGCTCCCACACAGAAACATAAAGTGAAAAATAATAGATGATTTTTTTTAAATGATGATGAAATCAGATCAGACCTATTGTCATGTTTAATCCCAGTGAGAGTCAAGTTGGGAGTTGATAATTTCTTTCTTTCTTTTTTTTTTTTTTTTTTACAGAGGATCAGTTTAGTATGCATTAAGTAAAGATTTCAACAGTTTGCACCCCCATAGAAACACAAAGTGAAATATATTGTTTGAGTACTTGACTTTTTGAGTTTTGCTGATCATTAACTTACATGTCTTCCAACCTTGACAATTTGTCTTCTGGATGAACACTGTGTGCTTATGCTGATGGTGTTTTGATAAGGCAGCCCCGGCAGACTGGCACACTGTGGCGCTTGGTCTAGGAATCATATGTGATGTAAATACATTCTCAGTTTTAGTCTCAATAGACATTTGAACTATTACATTTATACAATTTATTGATCTTGTCTTCCCAAATTTAAGTACTTATTGTATCTTCCTCTGGGATTTTTCAAGTCTCCCACTGATTTTCAAGTTGATTCTGCTATATATGTTTTATAAATAAGCAATAGCATTTATTGTGGGAATATTTTTCAGTGGTCCTTTAGGCATATGTTTTTCTCAGTTTTAAAAAAAGATTTATTTTTTATTTATTTGAAAGGCAGTGTTGCAGAGAAAAGAGGAGAGACAGAGTGTGAGAGAGATCTTCCATCTACTGTTTTACTACCCAATTGGCTACCACAATGGGTTCAAGGGCCCAAGCACTTAGGGCATCTTCAGCTGTTTTATCAGGTGCATTAGTACAGAGCTGGATTAGAAATGTAGCAGTAGGTCTTGAGCCAGTGCCCATATGGGATGCCAGTGTGGCAGGTGTGCCGGCCTCTTTTCTCAGTTTTAGCAAATATAATGACTTTTTGTTTTGGTGAAAGTGAGACATGCTCAGTATAAGAAATTTAAGAAAGTCAAAAAAAAATAGATGCATAAAATTTTACCACAGAGAAACAGACATTGATTGCATTAGCTGAACACTTTTCTAGGAATGTGTTTAGTAAAGTAAAATATTTCACAAAAGTGCTTTCATATCAACATGTTACTTTAAATAAAATTATTACATTTATCATTAACTAACTTTAGAGAAATAAACTGAAACTGTTACTGATTTTGAGATGAAAATGGCTTTATCACACACCGTATCATAGAGTGAACACCAGTGTAACTTATAGAGTTAGTACTAATCGTATGTCAGTGTAGGGCATCCATTATAACAAATTTACAACTTTAGTGGGGGATGTTGATGGGTGGAGGGCTCTATTCTTGTGTGTGTGTGAAGTTTATGTAGGGACATATGATACTTTCCACTCAATTTTGATGCAAAACTAAAACTGCAGTAAGAAATAATCTCCTTTTCAGCAGTATTTTTTTGGTTACCACAATTATGTATAGGGAATTCAATAAATAATTCAATAAATCAATAAATTCAATAATTAGCAAGGCTAATTTTATTCTGAGTTAGGAGAATAAAGACCAAAAAAAAAAAAAAAAGCCACCCTTAGGAACAGAGCAAATCAAATTCTGTCTCATTACTAAAACTATTTGGAGGGGCAGGCATTTGGCACAATGGTTAATATGTCACTTGGGATGCCTGCATCACATTTCAGAGTGGCTGCATTAGCATTCCAACCCCACATCTGATTCAAGATTCCTATTAATGCACAAGACAGCAGATGATAGCTCAAGCAATTGGGTCCCTTGTATCCACAAGGGAGACCCAGATCAAATTCTGGGCTCCTGGTTTTGGCTTGGCCCAGCTCTACCTGTTTTTGCCATTTGGGGATGGAAGATTCTCTGTCTCTTTCTCTGTCTCTCCCCCCCCCCCCCATCTCCCTATCTCTATCTCTATCTCTAACTCTCTCTCTCTATCTATCTCTCTATCTCTATCTCTATCTCTGGCTCTTTGCCTTCAGATAATATGAAAATAAATAAATAAAAACAAGTGGAGACTATTGATTAAAGAATGTATTTCTAAATGTGAGAACAGATATAGAAGCTATAGCACTCAAGCCACCTTGCCTGTGGTTCAGATGAGAAGTAAACAAAGAACAATGTATTCTCAGTTAGCGTGCTTCAGACAACCACAACTAATCATACTGTGAGAACCTGATACCTGGCTTGTACGTATATGTTGTGTTTTTATTTGTGCAATTAATGCTATTAGATGAAATGCTTGCATTAGTGGTGGAAATTCTGTGGTAAAATCAACCTGAACAGGAAATTCATGTGGGTAACCATTTCAGTGTCAAATATGCACTTTAGAGAGGCAGCTGGAGGTGAAGAGGGAGAAGAGTTGCTCAGAGCAGTGGGGGTGGTGAGACAAGCTGGTTGTGGTGGGTGATGGAGTAGCTGGAGTCCCCAACGTGTTCAAACAACAACAGGTGAAAACAGATTTAGGGAAATGTAACAATTTCCAAAAGTAATTTTATAGGAGACCATATTTTGGCATACAGGAAAAGCAGGTTATCTCTAACATGGATAACTTTTAAAGAGAACAAGAACTCAAAGGTTTGAAAGATGGCAAGACTGGTTAGTTATTATGGTACACCAATGATCAGAGAGCATCTAAAAGCAGACATAAGGGAAAGGAGAGAGAACCAAGTCCATGTGTTAGTACCAGGCCCAGTACTGCACCCACCACGGTGAAACTCAGTGCTGAAGCTCCATAAGTCCTGTTCCAAGGCCAGTGTATGTGGATTGAGCCTCTGGAGTTGCACTTACCAGGTGACCAAGGGACTGCTTTTACTGCCCCTTCCCCTGCCTTGGTCAGCACAGCATTGAGGAAAAATATCCAACCACCTGGAGATGGGACAGGAAAGTGAGCACAGGATCAGACATTGCACAGCACAAAGATACATGATGGCTTTATAAAGAAGGACACTAAGTCATTCTGCTTCTCAGGATCAACCCTGAACCACGAGGGACTTTGCTTGATGGGGAAATGAGGAAATGGTTTGTAGGAGCCCCTAGCAGCCTCTACTTGTGCCACAAGCACCTGAGGCTTTTAATGCTGGAGAACGTTGGGGCACTTGCCAGTCCTGAGCCCAGTTTGAGTAGCTGCTTGGTTACAATACTAATGGATTTCTCCAGGGAAAATGCCTGGCCCACCTTGCTCACCCAGGCTCTTGTTGCACGGAGCCTGTTGACAGGCCACCTACTCAGGGTCCTCTGAGGTGGCAGGCAGCTGCTCCCAATAGCTCCACTGACTCAGTCCTATGAAACAGGCAGGAGGTCCTGCCTACTCTCAGATGGCCCAAGGAAGAACGTGTGTGTCAGACTGTGAGTAGTTAGGTCTGCAGAAACAATTGGATGACATTTAGAAAACCTCACCCTGATCCAGAAACACATGTGCAGCCACTACTACTACCCAGTGCTCCAGAAATTAACCAGTTAGCCCTGTCCATGCATGTAGCTCTGAAAAGCAACTGGGCAATCAGTCTACAAAGGTCTGAAAGAAGCAGATGAAAAGCTTTGCCCATGATCCCAGGAAGCAGAAGAGCAGCCTTTCTCAAGTGGCTCAGCCTGCTGAGGTCCACTGGAGGCAGCTGGGAAGGATTGCCCTTTCTTCTCTGGCTCTAAGAAGCAGTTGACCAGCCATTCTCAAAAGCTAATCCCACTGAATCCCTAAGAAGCAGACACTTGGTCCTGCCCACTTACTCTTGATCCCAGGAAGCAGCTAGGAAGACCTTTCTGAGTAGGTCAACCCTGGGAGGCCCTAAGCAGCCACCTGTGCAGCCCCTCAGATACTGGCATATACAGTATCTGGTGGCATTCTGGTATAGCCCAGTTCCTACGTGGCCCTGAGACATTGAAAAGCAACCCACCTCACTACTGGGCAACCACTTAGGTCAACAGGGCAGCCCCACCCTCATGCAACCCACAGAAACTAATGAGGTCCCCACACATGCAGCCAAGCTTATTGCACTCAGAGCTGCCAACAAAAGCTGCCCTACTTAAGCGAGCTGTATCCCAACTGGTGGCACAACCCACAATCTTCACAGCTTAGGCCAGCCACAGACATTGTCAAGAAGCTACAGGGTCACTACACTGAATCTTTCAACTGGAACCAAACCCAAAGCAGCATATCCAACCAGTGTCTTAAGATATATTTCCAACAGAAAGTCTTTTACTATGAAAGCTACCCTATAAAATTGGTAGAGGCAAGTGACCCACCAGATACACACACACACACACGCACACACACACAATGCAGAAACACAAGAAACAAGATAACTTGACACCTTCAAAAAACCAAAGACCAAAAACCAAAAAACCTTCAGCAACAGACCATAAAAAAAGGAACGTGATGAGTTGCCTGCCCAGACATTCAAAAGAATGATTTTACATGAACTTAAGAAAACGCAAGAGAATACAGAGAACTCAATGAAATTAGAAAGACAATTCATGATTTGAATGAGAAATTCAACAAAGACATAGAGGTCATAAAGAGGAATCAGTAAAATGTCTAGGAGCTAAAGAATTTAATAAATGAGATAGAAAAAAGCAGTGGAGAGACTCAGCATCAGAAATGAGTAGACAGAATTTATGAGCTGGAAAATAGGACTTTTGAATAACAAAGTCAGACAAAGAAATAAGGAAAAACAAAAGACTGAATAATGTGTTTGACACTCCAGCGACACCATTAAGCAGGTATACTTTCATTGTGGGTATTCCAGAGGTAATGACCAGGCAAAAGTTGTAGAAGAGTGATTCAACGAAATAATTGCTGAAAATGTTCCCAATTTTGGGAGACATTTGGAAACCTGAGTTCAAGAAGTCCAAAGGACCTTTAATATTTTTGATCAAAAAAGATCCTCTCTGAGGCACAGTATTGTCTGTCAAAAACATAAGACATAGAGAAAATTCTAAAAACATCAAGGGAAAAGCATTAAGTCACTTATGATGGAATCCTTATTAGATGAATGGCAGACTTCTTGGGAGAAAACTTACTGGTCAGAAGTGAACGATCTGTACTATCCAAAGTCCTGAAAGAAAAAGAAAAATGCAGGTCAAGGATACTCTACCTGGCAAAACTGTCCTTCCAAAGAAAAGGAGAAATTAAGACTTTTCCATGACAAGCAAAAACTAAAAGAATTAATCACTGTCAGATCTCCCCTGGAATAAACGTCCAAGGAAGTGCTACTTTAGAAATAAAAATATAACTACCATCATGAAAATATAAATCAGTGTCATACCCAAGTGTGATACCTATCAGTAGGTACCAAAGAGGTTTTATTAAAGGGCACTAACCATTCCATGAAGGCATCACTCATGATCGAATTACCTTCCAAAGTCCCCGTCTCCAAGTACTATCACACTAAGGATTAGAGCTTCAACCTATGAATATCCAGTAGATGCTAACAGTGCATAGCAGAAGCTAATTGTGCTGTCACAAGGAGAGGCTGGTCTGGCTGTCTAAGTCTGAGCCCCAATCCCTGATGGTTAGACTGGGAGGCCTCAGAAGGAGAGGTTGACTGTGAAGCAGGCCACCAACTACCCTCCTGCTGGCCACATTTCTTGTCAGTCTAGAAGTTTTGTACTATGCAGTATTGATGGACAGCAACTGAAAACCACAACAGGTGAAAATTTAACTGCATCTGCCTTCCTCTGGGGGCACAAGCATGACATACTAATGACATCCTTTTCCAGGGAGTTTTATTTTACACAAGTCCAATATCTTCTAGTCCTTTGGAGGTTCTGGAAGCAACATACCCCTCATTTACCAGTTTTGCTTAATATCCCCAAGGCTGCTGCTTAGAACTAAGTTCATTTTTAATGGCACCTGCCCCCTATAAAGAGGCTTTAACATTGGTCTAAATTAAAATAAACTGGACTTCCCATTCATGACCTCAGAGACTCACTCACGGCAGAGACAACATCCTCTCTATGAGTCCATTGTTGTCCGTGAGCTCGGAGGCAAAATACACACTCTTTAGGTCTCATCAGAGCAAAAGTTGTTTAGCATTTACTGGATTCTCCTGGAAATAGAGGCTGTCACATGTGACCCAACCAATACAGTGGCCCTTCATGCTTTGGGGCACTCAGGCAGAATACCATAAGACTGATATGCCAACAGATCTTTTTGATATACAATGGTGTCAAACCTGGGCCCCCTGAAATATTTCTCCTGAAGGAAGTAGTGGTTTTCCAGTCTTCAGTCTTTTGCCAAATGCCATGGTGCTGGAGGAGGTCACCCCTCCCCAAGTCCCTTTGGCTACCTAGTGAGTCCCTTGAGAGTGACTGAGTGAATAGCAATGAGAGCTTCTAGACTATATGGATGTCACTGTCACCATGGAAGATGATGGAGCTCAGTGGAATGGGTTGCTTTCCATTCATTACCCAGGATGTCTTGACACAAGATGAGATCCAGGGGTCAGCACAATCGCACAAACTTTGGACAGTCATCTTTGTTCTGGATGTCATGGTCCCCAACTCGCTTCACAGGAACATTTTTACAAGCTTTGGGACCACTGCATAAGAGTTATTCTATTCAGGGTAAAGAACTTTGGGAATCTCCTGTCTCACAGAATCCAAAATGTAAATCAAAACCACACGTATATTTACATAAATTAAAACACAATATAAGGCCTCTTTGGGATACTCTTTATCTCTTCCAGAGTTCCAAACATTACTAATGATGATCAAGACATATATTTCACTTTCAAATGTACAATGTTGAGCTCATAGGAAGGGCAATCAGTAAAACTGTCATCACTCTACTAGATCTGAGGCAGCCTATTTAATCTGAGTTATAATAATTCCTCAAATAATTCCTTTTTTAAAGTCCAGTCTAACAACCCCCAGCTGGGTCGATATCTTGTATCAGACCTTAGTCTCTTTTAATCCAAGACCCCTTGGCCAACTCATACCTCACACTAGTTGAAAAAACTCTTTCCCATTACCTTTTTCTGTACTTAATGGGGAAATAGCTCACCTCCTACTATACAATGACTCATCATATATGAAATCATCTAATAATGTAACCCATTTAAATCTGAATTTCAACCTCTCAAAAAACTTCCTCAATATTCAGATCACAGATGGAGGTTAATTAATCTGAGCTTTTTCTTTAATATCTTCCAGGAAATTGAAATTAGTTCCTCAAGGTCATTTCCACAGTTTGGATTTCCAAGACAAGAGATAAAAAACTCCACATAGTAAATAAAAATCACATTCGTATACAATAATAAAATCAATGCCCTATCTCATAATCATAAAACCAGACCATGCATCCTTGGTAATAAAACACACTGAAAAAAATCAACATCAGACAGCGAAAGTCTTTCAAGTGCAGTCTCAGCTTTCTGCTGACTTGCACTTGTTACTGCTGGTCTGGTGCTTTGTGCAGATTTGCAGTGCAGATGCTCAAACCTTCCAAGTAAGCTATGTTTCAATCAAAGACGAAAAATGCTGAGGCCTGCATGCCATTGAGTTTGGCTGATGGAAACTCTAGCCTGAAAACCTCATTGGTTTACATGTCACAAACCAATCTGACAACTGAGGCAAACAGTTCATACTAATTGGGTAAATTATGATTTGTCCACAGTATGGAGCTCTAGTCTCAACCATATATGTTTTAATTAGCAAACAACCTGATAGTCTATCAACTGCATACACCTGAATTAGGCAGTATGATTTCAAACTTATTTGGAGCAAAACTCATCTCATCACCCAATGCCTAGGACTATTTGGAGTTTTAGATTTGTTCCTTCTCCCCTAATTGAGGTTATAATTGTGCTCGTCCATTCTGATGCTTTGGTGCATTATGGAACTTTCATGGATGCTCACATAATCTTTGTTAATTTTGCATCAATAGATACCCTTGACTTTCAAATTCTATAAAGTGCTCAGCCTTGTTATAATAATGTCATACAGCCACAAGATCAAGACCCATATTAACTAGAGTGGGTATCTGCTTGAAAAGCATACCCCAGTTTCATATTTCAGATGGCTGGTTGTTTCCCCAGCCCAAAGCTTTGACATTGAACTTATCCTCTGCTCCAGAAATAGCTTCAACCTGGGACAACTGAGGCCCTTGCTCCAGCAATGGTCATGGGCTAAGTCCTGAAAATTGGACAAATTTTCTGCAGGTTGTAACTGAGTTCAAGAGACTGGAAACTTTACAAAGAAAACAGTCATTTAACTAATGATTCTGGAGGCTGGGATGCTGAATATTGAGAGGTTTCATCTGGTGAGGGCCTTTATGTTGCATTATCCCAAAATCCAGGGCAAAGACAGGCCAAGAGGGAGCAGGGAGCAAGAGATCAAATGTACAGCCTCAACTCCTTATTAATCCATAAGAGTGGAGTCCTCAGGAGCTAAATCCTTCCATTAGGTCCTACCAACCAGTACTGCCACACTGGGGCTTAAGTTTCTAAGTCATGCTTTGATAGTGGAGACTCTTGTATTTAATTACTCAAATTTGCTGTTTTCTTAGCCCCTGATATTGGTATATTCTTTGCTTTCTTGCAAAATACACATCCCTGTACTCCTTACAATCTGTGCCATTCTAATAATAGGGATTATTGATTTCCTCAGGGAACAGATTAAGACCCACTCTTAGGTCCTCTGGAGAGAGAACTTCCCACACTCTTGCAACTTCTACTGTGCCCTCGTTTTACACAATAACCTCCTGCCCCACATCTCTGACCATGACCACAACAACCTCTTCCCCTTGGTTACAAGAAAATACCATTAACCTATACAAATACTTCACTGAACTCTCAGTTCATACCCCCCAAGTGCTGGAACTGCCACCTTGAATTATTATCATAAAAATATAACTCATGCTTATAAAATACTCTTTTATAGAAAACCTTTATTTAATAAATATGTTTCATAGGTACAGCTTTTGGATTATAGCAGTTCTTCTCCCCATATCCACCCTCCCACCCCACTCCCATTTCACCTCCTACTCCCTCTCCCTCCCATTCTTCATCTAGATTCATTTTTAATTATCTTTATATACAGAAGACAAACTCTATACTAAGTAAAGATTTGAACAGTTTGCACCCACAAACACACAAAGTATAAAGTACTGTTGGAAGATTAGGTTTACCATTAATTCTCAGAGTACAACACATTAAGGACAGAGGTCCTACATGGGGAGCAAGTGCAGTGACTCCTGTTGTTTATTTAACAATTGACACTCTTCTTTATGACATCTGTGATCACCCGAGGCTCTTGCCATGAGCTGCTAAGGCTATGGAAGCCTCTTGAGTCCACAAACTCCGACATTATTTAGACAGGGCCACAGTCAAAGTGGAAGTTCTCTCCTCCCTTCAGAGAAAGGTACCTCCTTCTTTGATGGCTCCTTCTTTCCACCTGGATCTCACTCACAAAGATCTTTCCTGTAGGTCATTTTTTTGTGAGAGTGTCTTGGCTTTCCATGCCTGAAATGCTCTCCTGAGATTTTCAGCCAGAGCTGAATTCCTGAAGGGCTGAATCCAAGGCCAGAGTGCTGTTTAGGGAATTTGTCATTCTATGAGTCTGCTGTGTGGCCTGCTTCCTGTATTGGACCATACTCTCCTTTTTAATTCTATCTATTATTATTAGCAGACACTTGGTCTTATTTATGTGATCACTTTGACACTTATTCCTATCTTTATGATCAGTTATACACTTAAACTGATCATTTTAACTAGTAAGATGGCATTGGTACCTGCCAACTTAATGGGATTTGGAGTCCCATGACAAGTTTTTAGCTTTGCCCTTAGGGGTAAGACCAAGGCAACATGTGCCAAACTGTACTATCAAAGATCCTGGAATTCCCAGATCTATTTTATTGACTAATGCCATTTAATAGTAAACTTAGATATGGATCAGCTGACAAGGACTCCTTATATCCCTATTTGTTTTCCTCTTTTTTACTCTCATAATAAAAATATTTTATATATTATTTAAGGTGATATATAGAATACCTGATAAAAAGTTTCCTCTATAATTTGGACCTCCAAAATATCACAAATAATAAAACTTTAAACTAATGTGAAAATCAATATGTTGATTTTATTATAGTTTTTAATTTTAAAATAATGTTTTTTAGACCCACTTTTGAGGTTCTGACTAGAGGCTGGTCAGTTCCGCTTTTTGAGCAGTTCACTTAAGAACATACCCAGCCAGTTTCCTAACTATTGCTAATTGTGTCAAGGCCAAGATTTAGACAACTTGGAACAGCTCCAAAGACAACGATGCCCCAAATAATGTGAAGTGATTCAAAATTAGCCAATGCGCAAGGAACTCTGGTAACTTGTCTATCCCTACAACTCCAGTTTGCTGTTACCCTTTGTAATTATATCTTCAATAATCTTATGTCCAAATAAGGTCATATTCTGAGGTACTGGGAGATAAAACTTGACCATGTGAATTTGGGGAGGGGGCTACAGTACAACCCAAGACTGGGAGTATTTATCAAAATCACATACATGACTTTCCTATGACCCATTAATTTCATTCCTGGGTATAGATCCCAGAAATGAAGGCATTTGCAGGCCAAAAGATGCACAAAACAAAAATGCTTATGAAAATGTTATTTATGTTAGCCCCAAACTGAAAAAATCCAAAAGCCACAGGGAAATAAATGAATAAATTATATTACATTAATAAGAACCAATGGATAGTATTAAAGTGAAGTATGCACAGAATTTCACTTCAGTCCAAAAACTGGCCAAACGAGTCAAGAAGGAACTTGAAGGAAACTTTGAGAAATGAAAATGATGTATACCTTGGCCTTGGAAGTGATTATATGAAAGCACATATAAATATATATGCAAAAATCATCAAGCTGTACACTTAAATTTTGTGCATTTTATCATGTGCAATTTATGCTTTCAAAAGTACCACCTTTTACAAAACTTGTTGTGTAATTTTTCTTGGTATATCTGTGCTTTTTGGAGAGCCAATGAGTAGTCAGCATTGGCTTTTTTCTTCCTCTTAATCACTCAGCAGAACTCACTGACATTTCCTCTCAGTGACTAATCAACCAGAACCATATAGAATAGAGATGAGGATAAAGATACACAAATGACCAAGAAACATTCAACCTTTTTGAACTTAGAGTAAACAAAAGTGACCCAGAGAGACACAGTCACTGAGTCCACTGACTGAGTTCCAGTGGATTTCAGTGGAGGCAGAAAACCACTCCAGATGCATACTTCTCAGAAGACTTCAGCTCTGAGGGTACTGACCTTCATTATTATCATAGTGCTTGGTAAGTCTGAAGCGGTGGCATTTTTTTTTTTTTTTTTAGCAGCAAATGAAGCTGTCTTTCCATAGTAACATGGATACGCTTGATTCCCTCAAAGGTTGTTTTTTTTTTTATTTGAATAGTAGCAGTGATAAATGTGTGCTTTATCAGCAAAATACCTGATTTCCATTATACCAATGGTACACTGACTAGCTGATGATCGAGCCCATGGTAATACTATGGCTTAGGGTTGGAGTGAAACTTAACTTCTGTGACCTGACCAAATGATCTCCACTGTTTTGGCATGTAATTTTATTGTCTTATTTGCGTTCTTATTTTTTGGATCTTAATGTTTGTGAGGCATATTTATTTTTGGTCTCCTTTAAAATATTTTAAAAGTTTTATTTATTTATTTAAAGGGGAAAGTTATAGAGGCAGAGGCAGAAAGAGAGAGAATTCTTCCATCCACAGGTTCACTCGCCAAAAGACTGCAATGACCAGGGCTGGGGCTATCTGAAGCCAGAGGTCAGGAGATTCTTCCAGGTCTCCCACATGGTGCAGGGGGTCCTTGGGCTATCTTCTACTGCTTCCCCAGGCCATAGCAGAGAGCTGGATCAGAAGTGGAGCAGGCAAGACTTGAACTGGCATCCATATGGGATAACAGAACTGCAGGTAGCAGCTCTACCCGCTACACCACAGCTCCAGCCCTTCTCCTTTAAAATTTGATATTGCTCCAAATGCTAGGATTTTTAGCATTGAGGTTTGAGAAGGAAACTCTATTTTTATTTGGGTATTTAAAATTTTAAATAGATTGAAAAAATTTATGGTACAATCTGTATCCAAAGCTGAGGGTCAAGAGATATAGGACTATTTATCTTATAAAACATATCGTATAAAATGGCAAATAAATCTAAGGCAATGATTTCTATCTTCCATTAGAGCTTTTTATACAAATGAAATCTTACCTGAAAGCATAAACAAGCAGAATATAAATGGATCTGCTAAGTCAAAGCAGGTTTAGACAGCCAAAAGCAAACCTTTGAATCCATCCTTGCAATGATTTCAAAGAAGTGTACACATTTCTATGATAGTTCTAGTTACAAAAGAAGAGAATTAGTTTTCAGAGAGAAAAGATAGAAGTGAATAAAGGATGAGAAAAAGCTGAAAGAAATTAATAGGAGAGAGGGAGGAACATCTAGGCTGAACTCAAAAGAAAGTGAATAGGTGATTTTTTGACTCACTCATGAAAAAAACTGAAGAAATATTTAGATGTGATACAGCTTGGGCAGGAAACAGATGGCAGTACAAAGCTGTAATTAAAGAAAGCTTAATAAAAAAATGTGGCAATTGACCTCATTACCTATTTAAAGGAGAAAATTCATATGATCTACTTGCATATTTGATAAGATTAAACACTTGTTTATGAGAAAAATTTCTAAACAGTTGCACAATAATTTATTAAAAAGTTTTCATTCTTATTTTCTTCTTCCATATAAACCTCAATTGTGTAAAAATAGCAAATAAGAAAATAGAATCACTTTCCAATTCCCTAATCTACTTTGAGTTGAAATTTTTAAAAATGTGGAAGTTCTATAAATATTCTACAAAGAGGAACCATTCTTCTTGTCATTTCCATGAACTTCAAGGTCAGTGATTCCCTAAAAAGGAGTGTTTCACTGGGTTTTTGTCTTCTTTAAGATTGCTGTTTATTAACTTAGTGAGAAAATCTTTGAGAAGAAGATACAGGGGCTAGAGTACAAGTGAAGGAATGGGATTTTAGTAGGGAGAGAGACTTTCATTTTAATAGGGAAAGAAGGCTAAGATGACCAAAGTAAGTTTAAGGATTGGTGGTGAGAAGTAGAGAGAGTTCTTTCTCAAAGAATTTGAAGTAAAGTCATTTGAAAACTAATAGAGTACTTGAAATGTAATGTATTGGAGTGAAATGGATATTTTGAGATTACATGACTGTTTATAGCCCTTGTTTCTTCTGCTGAGAAACAGTGTTTTTTTCTTCATAGTATTTATTGAACTCTTTCCTTAGTTTAGGGTTGAACTTATGATCATTAAGTGAAGTGAAAATAGATCTTTGTAAAAATTAAGAGTGGGAATAGGAGAGGGAGGAGGAAGTAGTTTGGAGTGTGGGTGGGAGGGAGAGCAGGGTAGAAAGTATCATGTTCCTAAATGTTTATGAAATACATGAAACTTGTGTAACAAATAAAATTTTTTTTAAAAAGTAGTGACGGAAGGAGAAAGGGCAAATTAAGGAACATGGTAGTGAAATAACCATTATATGATTGGGAGAGAAAGTATATTATAGAAATGTGGGTAGAACTTCATTCTTCTTCTTCTTCTTCTTCTTCTTTTTTTTTAAAGATTTATTTATTTTTATTTGAAAGAGTTAACAGAGAGAGGAGAGGCAGAGAGAGAGAGAGAGAGAGAGAGAGAGAGGTCTTCCATCCAATGGTTCATTCCCCAATTGGCCGCAATGGTCAGAGCTGCGCCAGTCCAAAGCCCGGAGCCAGGAGCTTCTTCCGGGTCTCCAATGCAGGTGCAGGGGCCCAAGGAGTTGAGCCATCTTCCACTGCTTTCCCAGGCCATAGCAGAGAGCTAGATTGGAAGTGGAGCAGCGGAGACTAGAACCAACGCCCATATGGGATGCTGGCGCCTCAGGCCAGGGCTTTAACCCACTCTGTTACAGTGCTGGTCCTGAACTTCATTCTTTACTTGTATTGTGTAGAAAATCATCATTCTATGTAGACTGATATATGTGGAAGAAAATACATTTTTCTTCGAAAGTTAAAATATCAGTGCATATTTTCCTTTACTTCAAAATGTTTAAAATCTAGATGAAAGCACCAAGATTATTCACGCCATTAACAGCGTATTTCCTCAAATAAAAAATGAAATTGTGACAGTCCTTGAAACTTTTTTTTTTATCTTTTATTCAATGAATATAAATTTCCAAAGTACGACTCATGGGTTACAATGGCTTTCCCCCCCATACCGTCCCTCCCACCCACCACCCTCCCCTTTCCCACTCCCTCTCCCCTTCCATTCACATCAAGATTCATTTTCGATTATCTTAGTATACAGAAGATCAGCTTAGTATACCTTAAGTAAGGATTTCAACAGTTTGTTCCCACACAGAAACATAAAGTGAAAAATAATAGATGATTTTTTTTAAATGATGATGAAATCAGATCAGACCTATTGTCGTGTTTAATCCCAGTGAGAGTCAAGTTGGGAATTGATAATTTCTTTTTTTTTTTTTTTTACAGAAGATCAGTTTAGTGTACATTAAGTAAAGATTTCAATCGTTTGCACCCCCATAGAAACACAAAGTGAAATATACTGTTTGAGTACTCGTTATAGCATTAAGCCTCAGTGTACAGCACATTAAGGACAGAGATCCTACATGAGGAGTAAGTGCACAGTGACTCCTGTTGTTGACTTTACAAATTGACACTCCTGTTTATGGCATCAGTAATCTCCCTATGCACCAGTCATGAGTTTCCAAGGCTATGGAAGCCCCTTGAGTTCTCCGACTCTTATCTTGTTTAGACAAGGTCATAGTCAAAGTGGAAGTTCTCTCCTCCCTTCAGAGAAAGGCACCTCCCTCTTTGAAGACCTGTTCTTTCCACTGGGATCTCACTCACAGAGATCTTTTTGCCAGAGTGTCTTGGCTTTCCATGCCTGAAATACTCTCATGGGCTTTTCAGCCACATCCGAGTGCCTTTAGGGCTGATTCTGAGGCCAGAGTGCTATTTAGGACATCCGCCATTCTATGAGTCTGCTGAGTATCTCACTTCCCATGTTGGATCACTCTCCCCTTTATTTATTCTATCGGTTAGTGTTAGCAGATACTAGACTTGTTTATGTGCTCCCTTTGACTCTTAGTCCTTTCATTATGATCAATTGTGAACTGAAATTGATCACTTGGAATAGTGAGATGGCATTGGCACATGCCACCTTGATGGGATTGAATTGGAATCCCCTGGTATGTTTCCAACTCTACCAACTGGGGCAAGTCAGCCCGAGCATGCCCCAAATTATACATCTCTTCCCTCTCTTATTCCCACTTTTATGTTTAACAGGGATCACATTTCAGTTAATTTTCAACACTTAAGAATAACTGTGTGATAATTACAGAATTAAACCAGTCATATTAAGTAGAACAGACAAAAAAAAAATACTATGAGGGATAATGTATTAAGTTGTCCATTAGCAGTCAGGGCTATGCTGATCAAGTCACCATTTCTCATAGTGTCCATTTCACTTCAGGAGGTTTCCTTTTTGGTGTTCAGTCAGTTGTCACCGATCAGGGAGAACATATGGTATTTGTCCCTTTGGGACTGGCTTACTTCACTCAGCATGATGTGTTCCAGATTCCTCCATTTTGTTGCAAATGACTGGATTTCGTTGTTTCTTACTGCGGTATAGTATTCTAAAGAATACATATCCCATAATTTCTTTATCCAGTCTACCATTGATGGGCATTTAGGTTGGTTCCAGGTCTTGGCTATTGTGAATTGTGCTGCAATAAACATTAGGGTGCAGACCGCTTTTTTCTTTATCAATTTAAACTCCTTTGGGTAAATTCCAAGGAGTGGGATGGCTGGGTCGAACGGTAGGGTTATATTCAGGTTTCTGAGGAATCTCCAGACTGATTTCCATAGTGGCTTGACCAGTTTGCATTCCCACCAACAGTGGGTTAGTGTCCCTTTTTCCCCACATCCTCGCCAGCATCTGTTGTTGGTAGATTTCTGTATGTGAGCCATTCTAACCGGGGTGAGGTGAAACCTCATTGTGGTTTTGATTTGCATTTCCCTGATTGCTAGTGACCTTGAACATTTTTTCATGTGCCTGTTGGCCATTTGGATTTCCTCTTTTGAAAAATGTCTATTGAAGTCCTTGGCCCATCTCTTAAGTGGGTTGTTGGTTTTGTTTTTGTGGAGTTTCTTGATCTCTTTGTAGATTCTGGTTATTAACCCTTTATCTGTTGCATAGTTTGCAAATATTTTTTCCCATTCTGTTGGTTGTCTCTTCACTCTCCTGACTGTTTCTTTTGCAGTACAGAAACTTCTCAATTTGATGCAATCCCAATGGTTGATTTTGGCTTTGACTGTCTGTGCCTCCCGGGTCTTTTCCAGAAATTCTTTGCCTGTGCCAATATCTTGAAGGGTTTCTCCAATGTTCTCTAGTAACTTGATGGTGTCAGGTCGTAGATTTAGGTCTTTAATCCACGTTGAGTGGATTTTTGTGTAAGGTGTAAGGTAGGGGTCTTGCTTCATGCTTCTGCACGTGGAAATCCAGTTTTCCCAGCACCATGTATTGAATAGACTGTCCTTGCTCCAGGAATTAGTTTTAGATCCTTGATCAAATATAAGTTGGCTGTAGATGTTTGGATTGATTTCTGGTGTTTCAATTCTGTTCCATTGGTCTATCCATCTGTTTCTATACCAGTACCATGCTGTTTTGATTACAACTGCCCTGTAGTATGTCCTGAAATCTGGTATTGTGATGCCTCTGGCTTTGTTTTTGTTGTACAAGATTGCTTTAGCTATTCGAGGTCTCTTGTGCCTCCATATGAATTTCAGCATCATTTTTTCTAGATCTGCGAAGAATGTCTTTGGTATCTTGATTGGGATTGCATTGAATCTATAAATTGCTTTTGGGAGAATGGACATTTTGATGATGTTGATTCTTCCAATCCATGAGCATGGAAGATTTTTCCATTTTTTGGTATCCTCTTCTATTTCTTTCTTTAAGGTTTTGTAATTTTCATCGTAGAGATCTTTAACGTCCTTGGTTAAGTTTATTCCAAGGTATTTGATTGTTTTTGTAGCTATTGTGAATGGGATTGATCTTAGCAGTTCTTTCTCAGTCATGGCATTACTTGTGTATACAAAGGCTGTTGATTTTTGTGCATTGATTTTATATCCTGCCACTTTGCCAAACTCCTCTATGAGTTCCAATAGTCTCTTAGTAGAGTTCTTTGGATCCTCTAAGTACAGAATCATATCGTCTGCAAAGAGGGATAGTTTGACTTCTTCCTTCTTGATTTGTATTCCTTTGATTTCTTTTTCTTGTCTGATGGCTCTGGCTAAAACTTCCAGAACTATGTTAAATAGCAGTGGTGAGAGTGGGCATCCCTGCCTGGTGCCAGATTTCAGTGGAAATGCTTCCAACTTTTCCCCATTCAATAGGATGCTGGCTGTGGGTTTTTTATAAATTGCTTTGATTATATTGAGGAATGTTCCTTCTATACCCAATTTGCTTAGTTTTCATCATGAAAGGGTGTTGAATTTTATCAAATGCTTTCTCTGCATCAATTGAGATAATCATATGGTTTTTCTTCTGCAGTCTGTTAATGTGGTGAATCACATTGATTGATTTGCGAATGTTGAACCATCCCTGCATACCAGGGATGAATCCCACTTGGTCTGGGTGGATGATTTTCCTGATGTGTTGTTGTATTCTGTTGGCCAGAATTTTATTGAGGATTTTTGCATCTATGTTCATCAGGGATATTGGTCTGTAATTTTCTTTCAGTGCTGCATGTTTCTCTGGCTTAGGGATTAAGGTGATGCTGGCTTCATAGAAAGAATTTGGGAGGATTCCCTCTTCTTCGATTGTTCTGAATAGTTTGAGAAGAAATGGGATTAGTTCTTCTTTAAATGTCTGGTAGAATTCAGCAGTGAATCCATCTGGTCCTGGGCTTTTCTTTGTTGGGAGGGCCTTTATTACTGTTTCAATTTCTGTCAGAGTTATGGGTCTATTTAGGTTTTCGATGTCTTCATGGTTCAATTTTGGTAGATTGCATGTGTCCAGGAATCTATCCATTTCTGATAGGTTTTCCTGTTTGCTGGCATACAGGTCCTTGTAGTAATTTCTGATGATTCTTTTTATTTCTGTGGTGTCTGTTGTTACGTTTCCTTTTTCATCTCTGATTTTGTTGATTTGGGTCTTTTCTCTTCTTTTTTTAGTTAGTTGGGCCAATGGGGTGTCAATTTTGTTTATTTTTTCAAAAAACCAGCTTCTCGCTTGGCTGATTTTTTGTAATGTTTTTTTGGATTCAATCCTGTTAATTTCTTCTCTGGTTTTAATTATTTCTCTTCTCCTACTAGATTTGGGTTTGGTTTGCTGCAGTTTTTCTAGGTCCTTGAGGTGCGCTGAAAGCTCATTTATTTGGTGCCTTTCCAATTTCTTGATATAGGCACCTATTGCTATAAATTTGCCTCTCAATACTGCTTTTGCTGTATCCCATAAGTTTTGATATGTTGTGTTGTTGTCTTCATTTACTTCCAGAAAGTTTTTGATTTCTCTTTTGATTTCTTGAATGACCCAGTGTTCATTCAGGAGCATGTTGTTCAGTCTCCATGTGTTTGCATACTTTCTGGGGTTTCCTGAGTTGCTAATTTCCAGCTTCATCCCGCTGTGGTCTGAGAAGCTGCATGGTATGATTCTAATTCTTTTAAATTTGCTGAGACTTGCTTTATGGCCTAGTATGTGATCAATCCTAGAGAAGGTTCCATGCGCTGCTGAGAAGAATGTGAAGTCTGTAGATGTAGGGTTGAAAGTTCTGTAGATATCTGTTAGATCCATTTGGGCAATAGTGTCAATTAAATCTGCTGTTTCCTTGTTGATCTTCTGTCCGGATGATCTGTCTATTTCTGAGAGTGGAGTATTGAAGTCCCCCAGTACTATTGTATTGGAATCTAAATCTCCCTTTAAGTCCCTTAACATATCTTTTAAATAGACCGGTGCCCTGTAATTAGGTGCATATACATTTATAATAGTTACATCTTCCTGTTGAATTGAACCCTTAATCATTATATAGTGTCCCTCTTTGTCTCTCTTAACAGTTTTTGTATTAAAGTTTATTTTGTCTGATATTAATATGGCTACACCTGCTTTTTTTTGGTTTCTGTTGGCATGGAATATCTTTTTCCAACCTTTCACTTTCAGTCTGCATGCCTCTTTGTTAGAGAGATGTGTTTCTTGTAGGCAACAAATAGTTGGGTTGTGTTCTGTGAGCCAGTCAGCCAAACGGTGTCTTTTAAATGAAGAATTCAGACCATTAATGTTCAATGTGACAATTGATACGTAGTGACTTTGCCCTGCCATTTTCCCGGAAATATTTTCTAGTATATGCTTTGAGCTTCCCATGCTCTTTTACTGGTAGGTGTTCTTCCTTTCCCTTCTTTCATATTGATGGCCGTGTTTCTGTGTTTCTGAGTGTAGCACATCTTTAAGTATCTTTTGCAGGGCCGGACGAGTGGCCACAAAGTCTTTCAATTTCTGTTTGCTATGAAAGGTCTTTATTTCACCTTCATTCACAAATGAGAGCTTGGCAGGATATAATATTCTGGGCTGGCAATTTTTCTCTCTTAGCACCTGTGCTATGTCTCGCCATTCCCTCCTAGCTTGTAGGGTTTCTGATGAGAAGTCAGCTGTGAGTCTGATTGGAGATCCTCTGAGAGTAATCTGACGTTTCTCTCTTGCACATTTTAGGATCTTTTCTTTATGTTTCACTGTGGTAAGTTTAATTACCACATGTCGTGGTGAGGATCTCTTTTGGTCATGTTTATTGGGGGTTCTATGAGCTTCCTGTACTAGGATATCTCTGTCCTTCTCCAAACCTGGAAAGTTCTCTGCTAGTATCTCACTAAAAAGGCCTTCCAATCCTTTCTCTCTCTCCATGCCTTCAGGAACTCCTAGAACTCGAATGTTGGTTTTTTTAATAGTATCCTGTAGATTCCCAACAATATTTTTTAGGTTTCTAATTTCCTCTTCTTTTCTTTGGTTTGACTGTATGTTTTCCTGTGCTCTATCTTCTAAGTCCGATATTCTCTCTTCTGCTTCACCCATTCTGTTTTTAAGGCTTTCTAATGTGTTTGTCATTTGATCTATTGAGCTCTTCATTTCATTTTGATTTCTCTTGACTATTACACTTTCCTGTTCTACTAGTTTCTGAGTTTCATTTTGACTCTTCCTTAAAATTTCATTTTCACGAGAAAGATTTTCAATCTTGTCCATTAAGGATTTCTGTAGTTCAAGGATTTGCTTTTGAAAACTTCTAAATGTTCTTATCATAAATTTTTTGAAATCCGTATCTTGCATTTCTTCTATCTCATCATCTTCATACTCTTGGCTTGGGGTGTTTTGCTTATTTGGAGGCATCATAGTGTCATCGTTGATCTTGCTCCCTCTATTTCTGTGTTTGTTACTCGGCATAGTTAATTCTTCTTGAGTCACTGTGCGCTTTTTTTTTTTTCTTTTTTTTTTTTTTTATTCTGTGTCCGTGTTAAGTGGACTGCCTGCTGTTGGAGGAGCCTTGGAGGCTTGAGATGGGTGCGGCCTGAGAGCTCTGCCTGGTTCTTCCTGGTTAAGGGTGTGCAAAGGTGACACCCTCAGGTTATGTGTGGTAAATCTCTCTCTTTTTATTTATTTATTTATTTTATTTATTCAGGGGGTAAGTAACACCGCAGGGCATGGCTGTGCAGAATTGATGGTATTTAGCTTCCAGTCTTTGGCTCCTCTGGACTCCCACTGGGTTGCCTAGGCTACTGAATTGTAGTGACTCAGTTCCTTAACTCTCCCCCATTGATATGTAAATCCAAAGAGGAGGCCTGCTCTTTGTCTCTTGGGAATTCTTCAAGCCTTGTGGCCTTGTAACCTTTGCAAGGTTACGGGGAAGAGAAACCCCGAAGCTTTTTTTTTCCTTCTTTCCAGTAGTGAGTTTGCTGCACTTTCCGGCCCCCCTCTAGATTCTGACCCCCGTTTCCCCACCAATGTCTCGGGTTATTGAGCTCACCTCCCCTTCCAGCGCCGATGTGTGGACTCGGAGCCCTGAGCGTCCCAAGTCTCCCCGCTGTTTTCTGTGTGGCATGCACTCTCCTTGGAGCACTGTGGAGCAGACCCTGGGGCTTCTGCAGCTGGGTCCCGCGACTTGGCTTCCGCGCGGTGGGTGACCTTGTTCTCCCAGTAGGTCCTCCGATTCACGCCTGCTCCATTCAGAAGGGTTTCCCCTGCAATTTTTTGTTTGGTTCTATTTTCTGCGGCTACCGTAACTCCCCTTTTATTAAACTAAATTTTCCCGGACTATCGGTGCGCGCCCTCACTATTCCGCCATCTTGGCTCCGCCCCAGTCCTTGAAACTTGAATAGTATTTTGCAAGCTTTGAAAATTTTTTAGCTTTCTTGATGGTCCAGCACATAGCCAACCATGGTAAAAGTACAGTAAAAGTATAGCAGTCGAAAAAAATGTGTATTCTTTATGTTGTTTGTATTGTTCCATAAACATCTATTATATCATGAAAATTGATGTTGTTTCACAAATTCTGTGAGTGGTCTGTCCCCTTTCTTGGTAGTATCATTTAAAGTACAAAATTCTCAATTTTAATGAAGCATAATTTATTCTTTTCTTGCTTGTGTTTTGGTACCTTGTATTTTTAAAAAAATTTAAAAATTTTTTTATTTGACAGATAGAGTTAGACAGTGAGAGAGACAGAGAGAAAGGTCTTCTTTCTGTTGGTTCACCCTCCAAATGGCTGCTATGGCCAGCGCTGTGCCGATCCGAACCAGGAGCCAGGTGCTTCCTCCTGGTCTTCCACATGGGTGCAGGTGCCCAAGCACTTGGGCCATCCTTCACTGCCTTCCCAGGCCACAGCAGAGAGCTGGAGTGGAAGAGGAGCAACCGGGACTAGAACCCAGCACCCATATGGGATGCCGGTGCTGCAGGCGGAGGATTAACCAAGTGAGCCAGGGCGCCGGCCCCAGTGCATTGTATTTCAGAAGATAGCCCATTCAAAGTCATGGAGATTTATTCATCTTTTTTTTTTAACTTTTATTTAATGAATATAAATTTCCAAAGTACAGCTTATAGATTACAATGGCTTCTCCCCCATAACGTTCCTCCCACCCGCAACCCTCCCCTTTCCCACTCCCTCTCCCCTTCCATTCACATCAAGATTCATTTTCATTTCTCTTTATATACAGAAGATCAGTTTAGCATACATTAAGTAAAGATTTCAACAGTTTGCTCCCACACAGAAACATAAAGTGAAAAATACTGTTTAAGTACTAGTTATAGCATTAAATCTCTATGTACAGCACACTAAGGACAAAGATCCTACATGAGGAGTAAGTGCACAGTGACTCCTGTTGTTGACTTAACAAACTGACACTCTTGTTTATGGCCTCAGTAATCACCCTAGGCTCTTGTCATGAGCTGCCAAGGCTATGGAAGCCCCCTGAGTTCACCGACTCTGATCATATTTAGAAAGGCCATGGTCAAAGTAGAAGGTCTCTCCTCCCTTCAGAGAAAGGTACCTCCTTCTTTGATGACCCGTTCTTTCCACTGGGATCTCACTTGCAGAGATCTTTCATTTAGTTGTTTTTTTTTTTTTTTTTTTTTTTTTTTTTTTTTGCCAGAGTGTCTTGGCTTTCCATGCCTGAAATACTCTCATGGGCTTTTCAGCCAGATACTCATGCCTTAAGGGCTGATTCTGAGGCCAGAGTGCTGTTTAGGACATCTGCCATTCTATGGGTCTGCTGTGTATCTCACTTCCCATGTTGGATCATTCTCTCCCTTTTTGATTCTATCAGCTAGTATTTGCAGACACTATTCTTGTTTCTGTGATCCCTTTGGTTCTTAGTCCTATCATTATGATCAATTGTGAACAGAAATTGATCACTGGGACTAGTGAGATGGCATTGGTACATGCCACCTTGATGGGATTGAATTGGAATCCCCTGGTATGTTTCTAACTCTACCGTTTGAGGTAAGTCAGCTTGAGCATGTCCCGAATTGCTTTACTTAGGAGATTTTTGTGCTTCTAGTGTCTACATTTACATTTACTGCATTTATATTACTAATATACATTTCCTGCATATTATTGATTTTTAGTTATTTTTTGGAGTATACTTTTCATTCATTTCCATATGGATGTACAATTGTTCTGGGTTTGTTGAAAAGACTACTCTTTTTTTCCTTGAATGGTCTTGACAGTTGTGTTGAAAATCAGTTTATCATAGATACATTGTTTATATATGGACTCCCAATTCTAGTCCATTGATTTTTTTTTTTTTTTTTGTCCATTGATTTGTAAGTCCATTCTTATGTCTGGACCACAGCGTTCTGATAAATGTAGTAAGACCTGAAATAAGCAAATGTGAGTCTTCCAACTTTGCTCTTTTTTTAAAAAAATATTGTGTTGATTACTTAGAGCTGCTTCCGTTTGCATAGATGGTTAGAAGCAACTTGTCAATCTTTTTTTTTTTTTGCAAATATTTGACTAGAATTTTGATAAAGATTATGTCAAACCTATAGATCAATTTGTGGAGCATTGATATCTTTCAGTATTAAGACTGCTGAATGTGGATGCCTTTCCATTTGGTTAGGTCTTCTTTGATTTCTTTCAATGTTGTTTTGTAATTTCAGAATATAAGTTCCATGCTTCTTTTACACATTAACACTAAATATTTATTTTTTCTGCTATGATAAATGAAATGATTTTCTTAATTTCATTTTGCCTTGTTCATTGCAAGAATAGATAAGCAAGGTTTTGTTTATTAGTCTCATATCCTGCAAGCTTGTTGGACTTGTTTGTTAGTTCAAACGTTTGTAACATGCTCCTCAGGAGTTTCTATGTATCAGCCATGCCATCTACAGATCGAGCTTTACGTCTTCCTTTCTGACCTGGATTGCCATTGCTTTCTTTTTATTACTGAATTGTTTTATATAGAACATCCAGCATAGTACTCAATACAAATGATTGGAACAGACATCATTTGAGGATGATTTAAGAAGGAAAGATTTGATTATGAGCGATGTTAGGTGTGGATGATTCATAGATGTTCTTTATCAGGTTGATGAATTCCTTCCATCCCTCCTTCCTGCCTTTTTTATTTTAATTTTTGCAAAATATAATTTGAAACCACTCTATAATAATAGATTTAATGCACCACTAACCATAATAATCAACAAGTAAAAAGTAGAAAGACCACTGTTCCACAGGAGTAGAAACAAGGGCTAAAACAACGATCAAATCACAAAATGTCCATTTCATTCTTATACATTTTTTGTATTCTATATTAACTACCTCAAAAGAGGGGAACATTTGGCATTTGTCTTTTGGAGACTGGCTTTTTTTTCACTAAGTGTGATGGTTTCCAGTTGCATCTATTTTGCTGCAAAGACAGGATTTCATTCATTTTTATGAATGAGTAGTATTCCATAGTATATTTCTACTCCACTTTCTTTATCCAGTCATCAATTGATGGACATCTGGGTTGATACCATATCCTAGCTATTATGAATTGAGCTGAAATAAGCATGGGGTACAAATAATTTTTTCATATGCTGATTTCATTTTATTCAGGTAAATTCCCTGGAGTGGGATGGCCGGGTCATATAATATATCTATTTTCAGGTTTCTGAGAAGTCTCCATGCTGTCTTCCATAACGGTTGTACTAACTAACTTTCCCACCAACAGTATATTGGTGTTCCTTCTTTATCCATCACTGCTTAACAAAAATTCAGGTTTCTTCCATATTTTGACTGCTGTAAAATGCTGAAATTAACATGAGAGTATAGAACTTCAATCTATTGATTTCAGTTCATTTGGATATATACCCAGAAATAGGTTTACAATATTCTATTTCTAGTTTTTAAGAAACTTCCATAGTATTTTCTAAAATGGTTATAACAATGCATATTCCCAGGTAGTGTACAATAATTTCCTTTTCTCCATGTCCTTGCCAACTCTTGTTATCATTTGTGTTTTGACGATAGCCATTCTAACACATGTGAGCCACCAGGAATTTGCATTTTCCTGGTGACTGGAGATGTTGAGCATTTTTAAAAATATGTCTGCTGGCCACTTAAGGGTATCTCTTTTTTTGTAAGATGTCTGTATCTTTTGTCCATTGTTTCATCTGTTTGTTTGTTTTCTGCTATTAAGGTGTTTGAGTTCCTTATTATCTTGGATATTGTCCCTCTCTCATTTATTTGAATGAGAGAGAGAGAGAGTGGAGAGAGAGGGAGAGAGAGAGAGAGAGAGAGAGAAAGAAACAGGCCTTGGTCTCTGTGTAAGACCGCTGGAGTGGACATGCGCGTGGTTTCACAGCATGTCTGTGGAGTGTGAACATTGTCTTCAGCCTGACAGAATGCCTGATGCAACATCCCTATTCCACACCTGGATAATCTTATCTTAGGAGCCTTCTTGCAATGAGCACCCTACATGAGATGGAATTTAACTGCTCAACCTGTGCCTATGTGAATATGGTGAAAAGACACTGTGGCTGATGTTGAGCCAGACACAATGGGGAAAGGCCCAGGTGGCTAATTTAACATAACGATGGTAGGCAAGCCTTGGTCCCACAGGGGTGTACAAGAGTGATGCTGGGACTTGTGCCCTGGCAACACAGAGTCCAGAGCTACAAGACACATAGGGGGATTTTCCTGGTTCCACTGGGGCTTTTTGTGTTAGTTGCTGCTGGCCCTGAGCCCCAGGAAACGGAGGGCAACTCCATGAGATCATGCAGAGCCGAAAGCATGGCTCTGGGACTTGTGGTCAGCAATTCTGCAGATAGCAGATGCAGAAGGACCTTCCCCTCTGTGATGCGGACTGGCAGTGGCCAGTGCTGTCTACCGGGCCATGAGACAGCATGAAATTCGGCTGTGGCTGTGCTGTAGCATCTGTGGTCTGGGACTTGGGGATGAGGGGAAATGTTGGTCCCTTTTTAGGGGCAAAGTAGTTGCTTACCTCATTCAGCTTTCCAGACTAAATTTAATACGAACGAGGACTATGGCATTCTCTCGTAGTTGCAGCTCCCAGTTTTCATCAAGGAAGGGGACTGGCAGGGGGTCCCTGAGCTTTACTGCTTAGCTTTTCTGGACAAAGTGGAGTTCCCTGGTTGAGCGGTCAGCATAGGAGCCATAGTGTGCTTGCTTCTGTCTCTATGCTGCCTTTCTTTTTTCTTTCTTTTCTTTTTTTTTTTTTTTTGAGTGTCTGTGCTGTGTAGGGTCTGTCATTTTTTTTTTCCTGAAGTTTTCCCTCTGTCGATCTCCTGGAAACATGGTCCATCCTTTGTTGTTCTAGATCTCTGTGGCAGAGGAGAGTGCAGGGCCTCTCTGTTCAGCCATCTTGGATTCTACCATGGGTTTTATCTTGAGCATTGTGAATGATATGTTATAGAAACCCTAATTCTGCTACATTTTTGTGAAGATAACTGATTTGGCTTTGAATTTGGGATTTCCTTTCTCTGGATCTCTCTCTGCTAAAATTTACTCTCTAACTTCACAGTGGTTTATGTTTCTTTACACTTTATCCCCTGGCTCTTCAAGGCTATAAGGCTATCGCTTTCCTGTTACATTTTTAAAAATTTTATTTATCTATCTATCTATCTATCTATCTTGACAGGCAGAGTGGACAGTGAGAGAGAGAGAGACAGAAAGGAAGGTCTTCCTTTTCTGTTGGTTCACCCCCCAATGGCAACTGTGGCCGGCGCGCTGCAGCTGGTGCACCGCGCTGATCTGAAGCCAGGAGCCAGGTGTTTCTCCTGGTCTCCCATGCGGGTGCAGGGCCTAAGGACTTGGGACATCCTCCATTGCACTCCTGGTTCACAGCAGAGAGCTGGACTGGAAGAGGAGCAACTGGGACACAATCTGGCACCCCGACCGGGACTAGAACCCCATGTGCCGGTGCCGCAGGCGGAGGATTAGCCTAGTGAGTGTGGTACCAGCCTTTCCTGTTACATTTTATGCATTTCACCTGATGCAGATGTGGCCTGACTTCAGACAAAGGCTTTACAGGTGAAAACACTCAATGCCATTCCTTTTTCTACTTGTTGAGTTCCCATCTTTATCTACTTTTGGTTGTCCCTCCTCCTGGTACCTAAAGGTTGCTGTTGTTCATAGGTTTTCCAGAGATTACAATTGGCATTTATAGAAGTGCTGTTGTTTGGAAGCTTCCTGACATTAAAAGCAGAACCCTAGAAAGTCATTGAAAAGGAAGTGCTCTGTAACTAAATTTTAATCAAAACACACTTTTTTAGGGATGTGGAAATACAGTCTTTGGAAAAATAATCTCAATTATTCCATATAATTAAATCTTCCTCCTTTTCGCTCATCCTCCAAATTTCGCTTGTCACTGTGATTTTCTAGGTAAGATGAGTAGAGAATCACTTAGTGAATCAACCTCTGTTCTCTTATCCAAGCTTACGTAGCCTTTTGTGAGAGCATATTTATATTGTCTTATATTAAAAATATTTACTCTTTTATGCCTTAAGCTTTAACAATGTATTTTATGTACCACATTAAATCAACTATAACACATAACTTTGTGAGGGGAACCCCCACATTCTTGAGGGACTCCGCGGTTGCTCTTTCGTGTGGGTGAGAAGTTATGGTGGGAAGCGTGGCCACTGAAGTTCTGTGAGGTCTTCTCCTTTCATAAGAGTGAGAGGGTGACTAATAGAAGGTGCATGAGATGATCTTTTAAAATATTGCTTTCACTTTAAATTATCTATTTGAAAGACTGAAACAGACCAGATGGGAGAGCTCTTCTATCCACTGGTTCACTCCTCAACTGTTTACAATAGTTGAGCTGTGACAGTCCAAAGCCAGGAATTCACATCTCAGTCAGCATCTCCCATGTGGGTGGCAGGAATCCAAGCACTTGAACATCACCTGCTGCATCTGAGGGTGTACAAAAGAAAGATGGAATTACAAGTTGAGGTGGTTCTTGAACTTACACAATCCAATTTGGAATATGAACATCATCTTTTTGTAAAAAGAGAAGTATTTATTTATTTGAAAGTCAGAGTTACAGAGAGGGAAGGGGAGACAGACAGACAGACAGACACACACACACACACACACACAGAGAGAGAGAGAGAGAGAGAGAGAGAGAGAGAGATCGATCGTCTATCCACTGGCTTATTCCCTAGTTAGCCACAATGGCCAAGGCTGGGCCAAGTTGAAGCTACGAGCCAGGAGCTTCCTTCAGGTCTCCCATGTGGGTGGCAGAGGACCAATTACTTTGGCCATCTTTTGCTGCTTTTCCAGGCCTTCAGCACGGAGCTGGATAGGAAGTGGAGCAGCTGGAACACCCATATTGGATGCCAGTGTTACAGAGGTGGCAGCTTTAGCAGCTTTGCCACAATATTGGCCCCTGGACATAATGTTAACTGCTTTGCCAAATTCCTGCCACCATCTGACCTTATAGTTGCTTGTTTTCTCTTTTCTTTGTAGCTTCAGAGTGGGAGCCTGTGATTATGTGGTTTTGTATGAGTAATGATTTGGGTGTAGAAGCTTGGTGAGAGATCATGTTTTCTTTCATAGTGTCTGAACTGAGTTTTCATTCACTGTTGTGGACTAAATGTTTGGGTTCCTCCCCCCAACTCTCATTTCATATGGTGAAACTGTAATCTCTGATATAATTGTATTTGTAGATGGAGTTCTACCTTGTCTTTGGAGCTCTCATAAATAAGCATGGTGCCCTTATAAGTAGAGACTGGATAGAGTTTGCTCTCTCTCTCTCTCTCTCTCTCTCACTCTCTCTCTCTTGTGTGTGTGTGTGCGTGTGTGTGTGTCCCTCTCTCACTCGCATGAGTATACAGTGAGAAAGCAGCTGTATATAACCCAGGATGTTGACCCTCCCCAGATGCCAGACCTTGTTGGTGCCTTGATCTTGGACTTGTTGACTGCCAGAAATAAATACTTGTTTACTTAAGCCACTTACACATTTGTGGTTTAAGCCTTTATGTTTATGATATTTTTGTTATAGTGGCTTTAAGTCATTAAGATGCTAACTTTCTTTTGATTTGGTTATGTAGGGCAAGCCATATCCTCATGAGTTGTCATATCTTACCCCTAAGAACACAGATTTATTTAACTTTTGCCACAAATTCTCCAGGTCAGTGTCTCTTGGTTGCTATTCTAGACTTTCTATTTTTTTTTTTATAGGCAGAGTTAGACAGTGAGAGAGAGAGACAGAGAGAAAGGTCTTCCTTCCATTGGTTCACCCCCCAAAATGGCCGCTATGGCCAGAACTACGCCGATCCAAAGCCAGGAGCCAGGTGCTTCCTCCTGGTCTCCCATGTGGGTGCAGGGCCCAAGGACTTGGGCCATCCTCCACTGCATTCCCAGTCCACAGCAGAGAGCTGGACTGGAAGAGGAGCAACTGGGATAGAATCCGGTGCCCCAAGCGGGACTAGAACCCGGGGTGCCAGTGCTGCAGGCAGAGGATTAGCCTAGTGAGCTGCGGCACCGGTCTAGACTTTCTGTTTTTAAGATAATCATATCCACTATTGAGTGCTGTCACTTTGGGGCATACTGGTTGAAACCACCGTCTGCAACACTGGCGTCCCATATTGGCACCAGTTTGAGGACTGGATGCTCCATTTCTGATCTAGCTCCCTGCTAATGGCCTGGGAAAACAGAAGAGGATGGCCCAAGTGCTTGAGCCCCTGTACCACATGAGAGATCCAGATGAAGCTCCTGCTTCAGCCTGTCCCAGCCCTGACCATTGCAGATACTTGGGGAGTGAACTAATGGATGGGAATTCTCTCTCTCTCTCCCCCTTTGACCGTCCCTTTGTCTTTCTCTCTCTGTAATTCTGCCTTTCAAATACACTTTCAAATACACTTTGTGCTATTACAGAATCCTATCATGTATAGTGTCATCGGGGAGAACTTCCATAAGAACTTCTCTTAATCCTGATATACAAAAGATAACCTCCATTTAGCTTCTCAATGACACCAGTGCCTTCTCCCTCCCTGGGCAATGCTTTGTTCTTTATTAATTTATTATTGACTTAGTCAAGGAAATGTCTTCGTGAACTTCTAGAAACACATAGCTTCTAGGTTTTTTGGGTTCTTTCCATTCTGGTAAAGTGTCATATTGGGTAAAAAGTGCAAGTCCCAACTATCTACTGCCATGAGAAACACACTTTAAATACAAAGGTACAGATGGATTAGAAGCAGGTAAAATCATACCATGCTAAAACCAAGCAAAAGAAAGAGGTAGTGGCTATATCACCATCAGTCAAAGTAGATTTCAAGATCAGAAAATATTAACAGAGGAAAATAATATTCCTTATTCATAAAGAGATTAATCTACCAAGAGGACCTAATATTTATTAGGTCCTCTTGGTAGATTAATCTCCTTTATGAACCTAAAGGAATATTATATTCCTCTGTTAATATTTTCTGATCTTGAATCTACTATGACTCTGTTTTGATGATTCACGTTAGATTTCTGTTCATTTGACCTAGAATTCTCTGCTTATACAAGTCAAGTGAAATTTAGTGGACTGTTAGTCTATTTCACTTCTAGGAACACCACGACCAACTAGCCAGAGCCACATATTTACCTAATTTAGAATGTTCTGATTATGTTTTAACTCTACTGTCCACTGCAATGACCACGTTCATCTGTCGTTGTAATTGTCACCCAGCTTTGTTGGGTGCTTTGTATCAAATAATCTCCCTTGAACTTAAGGATCCAAACTTGGTCTGTGGTTCTCACAGATATTTCACACCTATATACAGAGAAGCAACCACAGAGATCTTCAAGCATGTGTGGTTCTCCTCACTATCTTATATCTCATAGTTGTGAAAATACATCCAGGATAGGTGGGCAGAGTTTATCTGATAAATTATATTAACATTCAGCCTCCTTCAACCTTTGGATACTTTCTTGTTAATGGTCCCATATCATAAATTAGCCTGATCCAACTTTATATTCCTTTTGTCATTGTCCCACATCCTTGGGATCTATTTCCATACATATTTTCCAGACTTATACTGATATGCACTGGAAAAATCACATAGTTCTTTTGGTATGTAGTGTACATCCTGAGGTTATAATGTGCTGCACTCTGCATCCTGTTGGGACTTGAATCTAGCTATTGGTCTAGAAGCAAAGAGGGTGGGGGCAGGCAAGAGATCTGAGAGGAAAAGACAGTGTATATCAAGGCTGATACCTTAAGAGAAACCTTTAAAGTTTCTTTAAGCAAAGCAGGGCTAACCTGTTCAGACAGTGGTGAAAGAGTAGCCACTATGCACAAAAAGCCTCAACAGAATTAGGATTTTTTTTTTAACAGGCAGAGTGGACAGTGAGAGAGAGAGACAGAGAGAAAGGTCTTCCTTTACCGTTGGTTCACCCTCCAATGGCCACCGCGGCTGGTGCGCTGCGGCTGGCGCACCGTGCTGATCCGAAGCCAGGAGCCAGATATTTCTCCTGGTCTCCCATGCGGGTGCAGGGCCCAAGGACTTGGGCCATCCTCCACTGCACTTCTGGGCTACAACAGAGAGCTGGACAGGAAGAGGAGTGACCGGGACAGAATCTGGTGCCCCAACCGGGACTAGAACCCGGTGTGCTAGCGCCGCAAGGCGGAGGATTAGCCTATTGAGCCCCGGCGCTGGCAGAATTAGGAAGTTGACGTCTTCAGCTTCATTGAAAACGCTGACAGGTTTTTCAATGAAAATTTCAGATAGAATACAAATGAAATGAAATTGTTGGAACTTCCAAATTCTACTGGCACAAGGCATGCTCACAAAACTACTTAGCTGCAAATATGTTACTATAAAAGAAAAAGGCAGGGCTGACTCAAAAGGCAGAACCAAGAGGTTTAGTACATGAGCTGAGAGCTGTGGAGAATAACTTGAATAGGAATAGGATTGAGCCTTAATCAAGGAGCTCCTAATATTTTCCTGAATGGATTTCATAACTGCCATAGATCAGTGACTCCTATGTATCTCCTAGTCTTTACTCAACCCCTCCACTCTCATTAAACATAAAAGAACAAACCACTTGTGCTATCATTTCAGAGCCAAACTATCATAATTCCTAATGTTGAAATATGGAATCAAAGTTCCCTAACCAGTTGAACTGTGATGAAAATTCCTAATTATTGTGAATTTGACTTTCCCAATACTAGATTATTATCTTCATTCATCAGAGAAAAAAATGGTGTATTATTTGGCATATTTAAAAAATAATCTTAAATGTTACATAGAGTGTGGAGAAATATTGTCAGAGAAAATGAAAACAAAAAGTGAGTTATCCATCCATTTCTCTCTAGCTCTCAACCTGAATAATTGGCCTTCTGGTTTTCAAATATGACATATTTGTTCTTATAGCAGAATTTATTTTATATTAGGGATCAATATTTGATTTAAGTATCTGGAACTATCTGACAGAGTTGCCAAATAATTGTTGACATTTCTAGAGACATACTACTGTACATTAAGGGAAACAACCATAGGAAAGAAATCATTTAGATGAAACCTGTGCTGTGCCTGAAATGAGTTGTTAGATATAAGCCCTTGGAAATAAGATATAATCCCTGGAAATGGATTGCAATCACCATCATCCTTCTTGTTTGTTAAAGATTTTATTTTGAAAGTCAGTTATGGGAGAGTGGTGGGGTTGGGGGAGAGAAAGAGAGAGAGAATCTTTTATCTGCTGATTCACTCCCTAGATGACCACAGTGCCCAGGACTGGGCCAGGCTGAAAATAGGAGCCATGGGCTTCATCTGGGTCTCCCTTGTGGGTAGCAGGAACTCAAGCACTTGGATCATCTGCTGCTTTCTCCAGGCCATTAGTAGGGAGCTGGATTGGAAGTGGCACAGACAGGACACAAATCGGCACCTAAATGGGATGCTATTTTCATAGGTGGCCTCATTACCCATTATGCCATAATGCCAACCCCCCATCATTCTTATGAATAAGAAATAATTACTGGGTCTGGTGCTGTGGCATACTAGGTAAAGCCTCCTGCAGTTCTGGCATCCCATATGGGTAGTGGTTCACATTTTGGCTGCTCTACTTCTGATCCAGCTCTCTGCTATGACCTGGGAAAACAGTTGAAGATGGCCCAGGTCCTTGGGCCCCTGCATCCACATGGGAGACCTGGAAAAAGCTCCTGGCTTCTGGCTTCGGATTGGCTCAGCTCTGGCCATTGCGGCCATCTGGGGGAGTGAACAGGTGGATGTAAGACTTCTCTCTCTCTCTCTCTCTCTCTCTCTCACTCTCTCTCATTCTCTCTCTCTCTCCACCACTGTCTCTCTGTAACTCTGTCTTTCAAATCAATAAATAAATCTTAAAAAAGAGAAATAATTATTAATTATACAATTATACTTCATTTTTATTTTTGAAAACACAGGCAGAAATTTAAAGTTGATAGTTACAGAACTTTTCACCCCCCAGTTGCAGAACACACATTCTTCTCATCAGTGAATGGAACTTTCTCTAGGATAGACCATATGCTAGGCCATAAAACAAGTTTCAGCAAATTAAAAAAAATTAAAATCATACCATACATATCAAATTACCAGAGGAGAACACTAGGAAACTTGGTATGAATGTAAACTGGTTCAGCCACTGTGGAAGATAGTATGGAGATACCTCAGAAATCTGAACGTAGACCTACCATATGACTCAGCCATTCCACTCCTGGGAAATTATTCAAGTGAAAAGAAATCAGTATAGGAAAGAGTGATCTGTACCCCCATGTATATTGCAGCTTATTTCATATAGCTAAGATATGGAATCACCCCAGATGTCTATCAACTGAAAACTGGATAAAAAATTATGGCATATACACATTATGGAATACTACACAGCACTAAAAAAAGAAATTCTGTCATTTGCAACAAAATGGATGCAACTGGAAACCTTTATAGTTAGTGAAATAAACCAGTTCCAAAAAGACAAATACTGTATTTTCTCCCTGATTCATGGTAAATAATAGAGTACCTAAAAGGTAATCTATAGGAGTGAAAATGACACTTAGAGATGTAATAATTTTTGAGTTCTGTCTCAACTGTTGAGGAACACTTTTTTTTCCTTCATACTATTTGTTGAATGGTTTTCTTAATGTAGGGTTAATCATATGAGTATAAAGCTAACTGAAAATAGATCTTTGTGTAAAATAAGAATGAGAATAAGAGAGGAAGGAGGAAGAAAAGTGGGAGTGAGGGCAGGAGGAAGGATAGGGAAAAAGTATCACTATATTCCTCAATCTGTATATGTGAAATAAATTAAATTTGTATACTTTAAATAAAATTTAAAAAAAAAGAAAGAAGGGATAGAAGAAGTAGGGATGATTACTTGTTAGTCACTATTTTATTACTATATTATCATTATTATTAAAAATAATAAAGTAGTCGAGTCCTCCAAGATGGCGGAATAGGCAGGGAGCACACTGATAGTCTAGGAAAAGATAGTTTAATAAAAGTGGAGATACTGTAGTTTCAGGGAAGAGTTAGGGAAAAAACTGCAGAGGAAACTCTTCCGGAACTGATGGGACACGGTGGACCTACGTGGAGGGCATGGGTGCCCACGGCTCTGCACCCCAGCCACCGAGTCTATGCACCAGCGCTGGAAAGGGCGGTGAGGTGAAACCTCAGCAGCCCAAGACACTGGTGGGAAAGTGGCAGGAAGAGCCTAGAGGGAAAGAGGCTTAGAGCCCCATGGGGGAAAGTTCACCAGGCTAACTAGAGGAGAGAAAAAAAATAAAAGGGACTGGTATGGATGCAATTCTCTCTCTCCACTCACCTTACAAAGGTGAGCAAGACAAAGAGCAAGTGCCATTTTGGACATACGTAAAAGCTGCGCCACCTCAGGGCTGCACCCACCCTCACCCAAACAGAAAAACCTGATTCTGGTGGGGAGATATAACAGGGATATAACAGGAGGTTAAGACCTAGTGAATGTGTGGAGCTTATGAAATGAGACTGTGAAAAAAAAAAAAAAAACTGAGGGTGTGTGAGAGAACTCACAGAGTGCCTGAGACGTGAGTACTCAGTACGCCACAAACTCAGTAACCTTGGCAACCTGGTGGGAGATTGTAGGGGAATCTGAGCTTACACTGAGGACTGAACAGATCCTTTGTGTGGTCCTAGGGAGAGAGCAGACGAATATTATACCCACAGGGGCCAGCACTCAGACACGGACTGCCTTCAATGAGAATAGCACAGCTGGGTGGAATTACTTCACTTCTGAATAAAAGAAAAAAAGAGAAAGAGAGAAGATTTACCACACCAAACCTGGGTGTGTCACCTTTGGCACACCCTTAACCCTGAAGAACTGAACAGAGCTCTCTGGCCACACCCAACACAAGCCTCTAAAGATCCACCAAAAGCAGACAGTCCACTTAATCTAGAGTCATAGTGTAACGAGAAAAGCCACCCAGCAAGGAAAAAAAAAAGAAGAAGAAACCAAAGAATATCTCCACAATGCCAAGCAACAAATGCAGAAACTGAGGAAACAAGAACAAGGAAGACATTATGATGCCCCCAAATGAACATGACACTCCAATTCAAGATTATGAAGATGATGAGATAGAAGAAATGCAAGATACGGATTTCAAAAAAATAAGATAAGAACATCTAGAAGTTCTCAAAGACAAATTCTTGAACTATAGAAATCCTTACTGGACAGGGTAGAAAATCTCTCTTGTGAAAATGAAATCTTAAGGAAGAATCAAAATGAAATGAAGAATCTAGTAGAACATGAAATTGTGATATTGAAGAGAAATCAAAATGAAATGAAGAATTCAATAGATCAAATGACAGATGCACTTGAGAGCCTTAAAAACAGAATCAGTGAAGCAGAAGAGAGAATATAGGACTTAGAAGACAGCACAGGAAAGTATACAATCAAACCAAAGAAAAGAAGAGGAAATTAGAAATCTAAAAAATATTGTTGGGAATCTACAGGATACTATTAAAAAACCTAAAATTTGGGTTCTAGGCGTTCCTGAAGGCATGGAGAGAGAGAAAGGATTAGAAAGTCTTTTTAGTGAGTTACTAGCAGAAAACTTCCCAGGTTTGGAGAAGGACAGAGATATCCTAGTACAGGAAGCTCATAGAACCCCCAGTAAACATGACCAAAAGAGATCCTCACCATGACACGTTGTAATCAAACTAACCACAGTGAGACATAAAGAAAAGATTATCTCAGAGGATCTCCAATTAGACTCACAGCAGACTTCTCATCAGAAACCCTACAGAATAGGAGGGAATGGTGAGACATAGCCCAGGTACTAAGAGAAAAAAGCTGCCAGCCCAGAATATTATATCCTGAAAAGCTCTCATTTGTGAATGAATGTGAAATAAAGACCTTTCATAGCAAACAGAAATTGAAAGAATTTGTCGCCACTCACCCAGACCTGCAAAAAATGCTTACAGATGTGCGAAACACAGAAACACAGAAACACGGCCATCAATATGAAAGAAGGTAAAGGAAGAAAACCTCCCAGTAAAAGTTCACAGGAAGTTCAAAGCATATATTAGAAATATCTTTGGGAAAATGGCAGGGCAAAGTTACTACTTATCAATAGTCACATTGAATGTTAATGGCCTCGACTCTCCAGTTAAAAGACACAGACTGGCTGAATGGATTTAGGAACAAAACCCATCTATTTGCTACTTACAAGAAACACATCTTTCCAACAAAGATGCATGCAGACTGAAAGTGAAAGGTTGGGAAAAGATATTCCATGCCAACAGAAAACAAAAATGAGCTGGCGTAGCCATCTTAATATCAGAAAAATAAACTTTAACACAAAAACTGTTAAGAGAGACAAAGTGGGGCACTATATAATGATTAAGGGATTAATTCAACAGGAAGATGTAACTATTATAAATGTATATGCACCTAATTACAGGGCACTGGTTTATATTTAAAAGGTATGTTAAGGGACTTAAAGGGAGACTTAGATTCCAATACAATAGTATTGGGGAACTTCAATACTCGACTCTCAGAAATAGATCAACTGGACAGAAGATCAATAAGGAAACAGCAGATTTAATCAACACTATAGCCCAAATGGATCTAACAGATATCTACAGAACTTTTAATCCTACACATAAAGAATTTACATTCTTCTCAGCAGTACATTTAACCTACTCTAGGATTGACCACATACCAGGTCATAAAGCAAGTCTCAGCAAATTCAAAAGAATTAGAATCATACCATGCAGCTTCTCAGACCACTACGGAGTGATTCTGGAAATTAGCAACTCAGGAATCCCTAAAGCATATGCAAACGCATGGAGACTGAACAACATTATCCTGAATGAACACTGGGTCATAGAAGAAATCAAAAGAGAAATCAAAAACTTTTTGGAAGTAATGAGGATAACAGCCCAGCATGTCAAAACTTATGGGATATGGCAAAAGCAGTGTTAAAAGGAAAGTTTATATCAATAGGTGCCTACATCAAGAAATTTAAAGGCAGCAAATAAATGAGCTTTCAGTGCATCTCAAGGATCTAGAAAAACTGCAGCAAACCAGACCCAAATCTGGTAGGAGAAGAGAAATAATTAAAATCAGAGAAGAAATCAACAGGATTGAATCCAAAAAAAATCACAAAAGATCAGCCAAACAAAGAGCTGGGTTTTTGAAAAATAAACAAAATTGACATGCCATAGGCCCAACTAACTAAAAAAAGAAAAGACCCAAATCAATAAAATCAGAGATGAAAAAGGAAAGGTAACTGACACCACAGAAATAAAAAGAAACATCAGAAATTACTACAAAGAGTTGTATGCCAGAAAACACGGAAATCCATCAGAAATGGATAGATTCCTTGACACATGCAACCTACCTAAATTGAACCAGGAAGACATAGAAAACCTAAACAGACCCATAACTGAGACAGAAATTGAATCAGTAATAAAGTCCCTCCCAACAAAGAAAAGCCCAGGACCGGATGGATTCACTGCTGAATTCTACCAGACATTTAAAGAAGAACTAACTCCAATTCTTCTCCAATTATTCAGAACAATTGAAAAAGAGGGAATCCTCCCAAATTCTTTCTATGAAGCCAGCATCACCTTAATCCCTAAGCCAGAGAAAGATGAAGAATTGAAAGAAAATTACAGACCAATATCCCTGATGAACATAGACGCAAAATTCCTCTGTAAAATTCTGGCTAATAGAATGCAACAACACATCAGAAAGATCATCCATCCAGACCAAGTGGTATTTACCCCTGGTATTCAGGGATGGTTCAATGTTTGCACATCAATCAGTGTGATACACCACATTAACAAACTGCAGAAGAAAAAACCATATGATTATCTCAATAGATGCAGAGAAAGCATTCGATAAAATACAACACCCTTTCATGATGAAAACTCTAAGCAAATTGGGTATGGAAGGAACATTCCTCAATACTACAATCAAAGCAATTTAAGAAAAGCCCACGGCCAGCATCCTATTGAATGGGGAAAAGTTGGAAGCATTTCCACTGAGATCTGGTGCCAGATAGGGCTGCCTACTCTCACCACTGCTATTCAATATAGTACTGGAAGTTCTAGCCAGAGCTATTAGGCAATAAAAAGAAGTTAAAGGGATACAAATTGGGAAGGAAGAAGTCAAACTATCCCTCTTTGCAGATGATATGATTCTTTATTTAGGGGACCCAAAGAACTCTACTAAGAGACTATTGGAACTCATAGAATAGTTTGGCAAAGTAGCAGGATATAAAATAAATGCACAAAAATCAACAGCCTTTGTATACACAGACAATGCCCCAGCTGAGAAAGAACTTCTAAGATCAATCCCATTCATAATAGCTACAAAGCAATCAAATACCTTGGAATAAACTTAACCAAGGACGTTAAAGATCTCTATGACAAGAATTACAAAACCTTAAAGAAAGAAATAGAAGAGGATACCAAAAAATGGAAAAATCTTCCATGCTCATGGATTGGAAGAATCAATATCATCAAAATGTCCATTCTCCCAAAAGCAATTTATAGATTCAATGTGATACCAATCAAAATACCAAAGACATTCTTCTCAGATCTGGAAAAATGATGCTGAAATTCATATGGAGACACAGGAGACCTCAAATTTCTAAAGCAATCTTGTACAACAAAAGCAAAGCCAGAGGCATCACAATACCAGATTTCAGGACGTACTACAAGACTGTTGTTATCAAAACAGCATGGTACTGGTACAGAAACAGATGGATAGACCAATGGAATAGAATAGAAACACCAGAAATCAACCCAAACATCTACAGCCAACTTATATTTAATGAAGGAGCTAAAACCAATTCCTGGAGCAAGGACAGTCTGTTCAACAAATGGTGCTGGGAAAATTGGATTTCTACATGCAGAAGCATGAAGCAAGATCCCTACCTTACACCTTTCACAAAAAACCACTCAACATGGATTAAATATCTAAATCTATGACCTGACACCATCACATTATCAGAGAACATTGGAGAAACTCTGCAAGATATAGGCACATGCAAAGACTTCTTGGAAAAGACCCCAGAGGTATAGGCAGTCAAAGCCAAACTTTTTTTTTTTTAAAGCCAAACTTAATAGCTGGGATTACATCAAATTGAGAAGTTTCTGTACTGCAAAAGATACAGTCAGGAAAGTGAAGAGGCAACCGACAGAATGGGAAAAAATATTTACAAGTTAAGCAACTGATACAGGATTAATAACCAGAATCTACAAAGAGATCAAGAAACTGCACAACATCAAAACAAACAACCCACTTAAGAGATGGGCCAAGGACCTCAATAGACATTTTACAAAAGAGGAAATCCAAATGGCCAACAGGCACATGAAAAAATGTTCAAGATCACTAGCAATCAGGGAAATGCAAATCAAAACCACAATGAGGTTTCACCTCACCCCAGTTAGAATGGCTCACATTCAGAAATCTACCAACAACAGATGCTGGCGAGGATGTGCGGGAAAAGGGACACTAACCCATTGTTGGTGGGAATGCAAATTGGTTAAGTCACTATGGAAGTCAGCTTGGAGATTCCTCAGAAACCTGAATATAACCCTACCATTCAACCCAGCCATCCCACTACTTGGAATTTACCCAAAGGAAATTAAATTGGCAAACAAACATGCTGTCTGCACATTAATGTTTATTGCAGCTCAATTCACAATAGCTAAGACCTGGAACCAACCCAAATGCCCATCAACGGTAGACTGGATAAAGAAATTATGGGACATGTACTCTATAGAATACTATACAGCAGTCAAAAACAACGAAACCCGGTCATTTGCAACAAGATGGAGGAATTTGGAAAACATCATGCTGAGTGAATTAAGCCAGTCCCAAAGGGACAAATATCATATGTTCTCCCTGATCAGCGACAACTAACTGGGCAGTATACATATTTTAATGATAGTGATTTTTCTGATCCATGAGCAAGGAACATCCTTCCATTTTATTGTGTCTTTGATGATTTCTTTCAACAGTGTTTGATAATTTTCATTGTAGAGATTTAACTTTTTTGGTTAAATTTATTCCTAAATATTTGATTTTTTGTGGCTTTTGTGGATGAGATTTATTTTTTGATTTCTCTTTCTGTGAGTTCATTGTTCACCTACAAAAAAGCTACTGTTTTTGTATGTTTATTCTGTAACCTACAATTTTACTGAATTGGTTTATCATTTCTAACATCTTTTTCGTGGAGTGTTTAGGTTTTTCCATGTACAGCATCATGTCATCTGCTTACATGGATAAATTGACTTCCTTTTCTCCAATTTTGATTCTCTTTACTTCTTTTTCATTCCTAATTCCTCTCACTAAAACTTCCAGTGTTATATTGCATAGGAGTGGCGAAAGTGGATATCTTTGTCTTGTTCCAGATCTGAGTGGAAATACTTTCAGCTTTTCTGCATTCAGTATGATATTGGCTGTTGGTCTGTCATATATAGCCCATACAATTTTTGAGGAATGTTTTTTCTATGCCTATTGAGGAGGGATTTTATCATGAAGGAGTGTTGCATCTTATTCTCTGCATCTTTTGAGATGACCATATGGTTTTGTTCTCCATTCTGTTGATGTAATTTATGATGTATATTGATTTGTGAATGTTGACCTATCCTTGCATTTCTGGAATAAGTTCCACTTGATTATGATATATGATCTTTTTGATGTGGTTTTGGATATGATTTGCTAGTATTTTGTTGAGAATATTTGAATCTATGTTCACTAAGGATATAGGTCTGAAGTCTTTTTGTGTGGTATCGTTGCTTTTGATATCAAGGTACTTCTGGCCTGATAAAGTGTTTGGCAGAGGTCTATCATGTTCAATATTTTAGAATAGTTTGAAGAGTATTGGAGTTGCTTCCTCTCTGAATGTTTTGTAGAATTAAGTAGTGAGGCCATTTGGTCCTGGACTTTTCTTTGATGGAAGATTTTGATTACTAATTCAATCTCATTGCTTGTTATGGGTCTGTTTAAAGTTGTCTGTATCTTCTTGAGTTAATCTTGGTAGGTTGTATGAATCCAAGAATTTATCCTTCTCTTCAAGGTTTTCCTTGTTTATTTCCAGTTTATTAGGATATAGTTCTCCAGAGTAGTTTCTTATGATCCTTGGTATTTCAGTGGTGTTGGTCGTAATGTCTCTCTTTTCATCTCTAATTTTATTTATTTGAGTTTTTTCTCTTTTTGTTAGTCTGGTTAGAGGTTTATCTATTTTATCTTCTCAAAAAAAACAACTTTTTGCTTTGTTGATCTTTTGTGTTTTTTTTTAGTTTCAATTTCATTTATTCTGCTCTGATCCTTATTATTTTTCAGCTCCTACTGATTTTGGGTATGGTTTGTTTTTGTTTTTCTGTCTTTAATATTTATCATAAAATCTTTAATTTGAGACATTTATTTTTCTTATAAACATTTAATGCAATAATCTCCCTTCTTAATAATGCTTTTGATTTATCCCACAGGTTTTGATATTTATGTTTTCATTTTAATTTGTTTCAAGAACGTTTTTGATTTCTTTTTAATTTCCTCCATGATGTATTACTTATTCAGTAGCTTATTGTTTAATGTCCAGGTATTTATGAGTGTTCTATTCTTGTTGCTGATTTCTAGTTTTATTGCTTTATGTTCTAAGAAGATATATGGTATGATTTCAATATTTTTAAATTGGCTGAGACTTGATTTGTGGCCCAATATGTGATCTACCCTAGAAAATACTTCATGTGCTGATGGAGAAGAATGTTTATCCTGTAGTTGTTAGGTGAAATGCTTTGTAAATGTCTGTGAGGTCCATTTGCTTGATAGTATTTTTCTTTTTTTGAAATTTTATTTAATGTATACGAATTTCATGTATTTATATACACAGATTCAGAACAGTGATAGGTCTCATATTACCCTCCCTATGGCCCACGTTCCTACCCTTCTTCCTCCTCCCTCTCCTATTTCCATTCTTAAATTTTACCAAGATCTTTTTTTCATTTAACTTTATACTCATAAGATTAACCCTATGATAAGTAAAGAGTTCAACAAATAGTACGAAGAAAAAACACTGTTCCTCAACAGTTGAGACAAGGGCTGTTAAAAATCATCAAATCTCAAAATTTCAGTTTTGGGGCGCCGGATTCTGTCCTGGTTGCTCCTTCCATTCCAGCTCTCTGCTGTGGCCTGAGAAGGCAGTGGAGGATGGTCCAAGTGCTTGGGCCCTGCACCCACATCGGAGACCAGGAGGAAGCACCTGGCTCCTGGCTTTGGATCGGCGTAGTTCTGGCCGTAGCGGCCTTTTTGGGGGTTGAACCAACGGAAGGAAGACCTTTCTCTCTGTTTCTCTCTCACTGTCTAACTCTGCCTGTCAAAAAAAAAATTTCAGTTTCACAACTCTGATGTATCTTTATTGATTTTTTTTTGTCTGGATGACCTGTCCATTAATGACAGTGGGATGTTGAAGTCACTCATTATTACTATATTGGAGTCTATCTCTCCTTTTAGGTCTAATAGTATTTGCTGTATATATCTGATTGTTCTTGCA